>NC_045980.1:34209422-34426922 GCF_010909765.2 Amblyraja radiata
CTATCCTACACACCCTGGAGACGTGAGTTTACACCGAACCAATTAACCTACAATTAATTTGGAGTGTGGAATGGAAACCAAAGATCTCGGAGAAAACCCACGCTGGTCACGGGGAGAACGTGCAAACTCCGCACAGACAGCACCCGTGGTCAGGATCGAACCCGGGTCTCTGCTGCTGTAAGCGCTGTAAGGCAGCGACTCATCCGCTGCACCACCGCGCTGCCCCTTTCCCTGATCCTAATGAGTAGGATAGGACTAATGTATTGGGTGTTCGCTGGTCGGCACGGACTAGGTGGGGCTGAAGGGCCTGCTCCTCCTTTGCTTCTCTAACGTCTAAAGTTTATAGAGTCATGGAGCGATACAGTGTGGAAACAGGCCCTTCAGCCCAACTTGCCCATACTGGTCAACATGTCCCATCTACGCTAGTTCCACCTTCCTGCATTTGGCCCGCATCCCTCCAAACCTGTCCAGTCTATGAACCTGTCACCCATACACTAGTTCTATCCTACACACACTAGGGACAATTTACAGGCTCCTACCTAATTACTCCAGCATTTGGGTCTTTCTTTGGTGTAAACCAGCATCTGCAGTTCCCTCCTCCACATTGCCAAGACGTCTTGAGAATTCAATGGTTTGCTAGTAGATTATAGCCGTAGTCAGTAGGGCAGCGCGTAGAGTTGCTGCCTCACGGCGCCAGAGACCCAGGTTCGATTCCGACTTGGGTGCACTCTGTACAGAGTTTGTACGTTCCCTCCGTGAATTGCGTGGGTTTTCTCCAGGCGCTCCGGTTTCCTCCAACACGCCAAAGACGTGCAGGCTTACGGTAAAAATTGCAAATTGGCCCTAATGTTTGTAGGATAGTGTGAGTGTGCGGGGATCGCTGGTCGGCGCGGACTCAGTGGGCCGAAGGGCCTGTTTCCACGCTGTATCTATAAACTAAACTAAACTAGACTCGTTTAGTGTGTCGAGGTACAGTGAAAGACTATTGCTTGTGAGCTATCCAGTCAATACAACGTCTATATATAATTCCAATCGAGCCGTCCACAGTGTACAGATGCAGAATAAGGGGAGTATCGTTTAGTGCAAGATAAAGTCCAGTAAACTCCAATTAAAGATAGTCTGAGGGTCTCCACTGTAGTAGCTCAGGACTACTCTCTGCTTGTGGTAGGATGGTTCAGTTGCCTGATAACAGCTGGGAAGAAACTGTCCCTGAATCTGGAGGTGTGTGCGTCTTCACGCTTCTGTACCCATGTATAGTATTTCCACTGACTGGATAGCACGCAACAAAAGCTTTTCACTGTACCTCGGTACATGTGACAATAAACTCAACTCAAACTCTTGCCTGATAGACAATAGACAATAGACAATAGGTGCAGGAGTAGGCCATTCGACCCTTCGAGCCAGCACCGCCATTCAATGTGATCATGGCTGATCATCCCCAATCGGTACCCCGTTCCTGCCTTCTCCCCATATCCCCTGACTCCGCTATCTTTAAGAGCCCTATCTAGCTCTCTCTTGAAAGATGGGAGAGGGGAGAAGAGGGAGTGAGACTGGTCCTTGCCGAGGCAGCGTGAGGTGTAGATGAAGCCAATGGAAATGGAGGTCGGTTTGCGCGATGGTCTGGGCTGGGTCCACAACTCTTTGCGATTTATTGCGGCCTCGGATGGAGCCGAAACAAAACCGCGCTGCGATGCATCCCGATAAAAATGCTGCCTACGCCGCATCGGTAGATGTTGGTGAGGGTTGTCTAGCGACATGCCAAACTTCCTAAAAGCCCTGTCCCACGGTACGAGTTCATTCCAAGAGCTCTCCCGAGTTTAAAACAAAATCAAACTCGTGATAAGCACGGAGAATGAACGTAGCGGGTACGTCGGAGCTCGGGGACGTCTCTTAGCGGTAACGGCAGGTACTCGGGAAGACTCACTAACGGCAGGTAAAGCACGGGAAGACTCGTGAAGATTTTTCAACGTGATGAAAAATGTCCACGAGGGCCCCGAGTACCGACGAGCGGCCATTACCGTAAATCTCCGACATCGAATCAGGGCAAACTCGGGGAGAACTCTTGGAATGAACTCGTACCGTGGGACAGGGGTTTTAGCCTCCTGAGGAAGCCGAGGCATTGTTGGAGCACTCTCCGCGTCAAAACCATGACGGTGGTTTATTAACCTGTGCGTCTCTGGAGTGTGGGAGGAAACCGAAGATCTCGCAGGTCACGGGGAGAACGTACAAACTATGTACAGACAGCATGAGTCGCTTGTTCAGAGGAAGAGGAAATATCCACAAGAGAGGCATTTATCGCTTGTAATCTCCTGTCCGTGGAAGGATACATATGTTATCCCCACCCCCTCCCCGGGCACTTTCCGTTGCAACCGCAAGAAATGCAACACCTGTCCCTTCACCTCCCCCCTCGACTCCATTCAAGGACCCAAGCAGTCGTTCCAGGTGCGACAAAGGTTCACCTGTGTCTCCTCCAACCTCATCTACTGCACCCGCTGCTCTAGATGTCAGCTGATTTACATCGGGGGAGACTAAGCGGAGGTTGGGCGATCGTTTCGCCGAACACCTCCGCTCAGTCCGCAATAACCTACCTGAACTCCCGGTGGCTCAGCACTTCAACTCCCCCTCCCATTCCCAATCCGACCTCTCTGTCCTGGGTCTCCTCCATTGCCAGAGTGAGCAACAGCGGAAATTGGAGGAACAGCACCTCATATTCCGCCTGGGGACCTTGCGTCCGGATGGCATTAACATTGAATTCTCCCAATTTTGCTAGCCCTTGCTGTCTCCTCCCCTTCCTCAACCCTCTAGCTGTCTCCTCCCACCCTCCCATCCGCCCGCCCTCAGGCTCCTCCTCCTCCTCCCCTTTTCCTTCCTTCTCCCCCCCCCCCCCACCCCCCATCAGTCTGAAGAAGGGCTTTGGCCCGAAACGTCGCCTATTTCCTTCGCTCCATAGATGCTGCTGCACCCGCTGAGTTTCCCCAGCAATTTTGTGTACCTTACATATGTTGAGCGTTTGACGGCACTGGGGTTTAGAGGGCTGGGGGGGGGGGGGGGGGGGGGGGAGGACACCTCACACCTCATTGTGTGCATGGATGGCTGGTCGACGCGGTGTATCTCTAAAGTCTAATTTGGACAGACTGGTGGGGGGCTCGGGGAATAAAACTGATGGCATGAAACATAGAAACATAGAAACATAGACAATAGGTGCAGGAGTAGGCCATTCGGCCCTTCGAGCCTGCACCGTCATTCAATATGATCATGGCTGATCATCCAACTCAGTATCCCGTACCTGCCTTCTCTCCATACCCTCTGATCCCCCTAGCCACAAGGGCCACATCTAACTCCCTCTTAAATATAACCAATGAACTGACCTCGACTACCCTCTGTGGCAGGGAGTTCCAGAGATTCACCACTCTCTGTGTGAAAAAAGTTCTTCTCATCTCGGTTTTAAAGGATTTCCCCCTTATCCTTAAGCTGTGACCCCTTGTCCTGGACTTCCCCAACATCGGGAGCAATCTTCCTGCATCTAGCCTGTCCAACCCCTTAAGAATTTTGTAAGTTTCTATAAGATCCCCTCTCAATCTCCTAAATTCTAGAGAGTATAAACCAAGTCTATCCAGTCTTTCTTCATAAGACAGTCCTGACATCCCAGGAATCAGTCTGGTGAACCTTCTCTGCACTCCCTCTATGGCAATAATGTCCTTCCTCAGATTTGGAGACCAAAACTGTACGCAATACTCCAGGTGTGGTCTCACCAAGACCCTGTACAACTGCAGTAGAACCTCCCTGCTCCTATACTCAAATCCTTTTGCTATGAAAGCTAACATACCATTCGCTTTCTTCACTGCCTGCTGCACCTGCATGCCCACTTTCAATGACTGGTGTACCATGACACCCAGGTCTCGCTGCATCTCCCCTTTTCCTAGTCGGCCACCATTTAGATAATAGTCTGTCTCAATGATAAGATGCCTCAACGAGACCAGCCTGTTCTTCCCACTGACAATCCGACCAGTGAATCGGCCACTTCCAGCCGTTACCCCGACGGCAGCAATTACAACCTGTACCGATGCATTGGGTGAGTCTTGAAATGGCTGCCGGCACTGTGCTGGCAGGCCGAGACATCTGTGCGTGTGGGAGTCTGGTGGGAGGCAAGTGCAATTAGCACCTCCCTTTCACAAGTGGCAATTCAGTCAATGCCAAGCAACAATGATGAAAAGAATGGGTCGACTGGGCTTATATTCACTGGAATTCAGAAGGATGAGAGGTGATCTTGTAGAGACATATACAATAGACAATAGACAATAGACAATAGACAATAGGCACAGGAGCAGATGGCGGTGCTGGCTCGAAGGGCCAAATGGCCTGCGGCAGGCCATTTGGCCCTTCGAGCCAGCACCGCCATTCAATGGGATCATGGCTGATCATCCCCAATCAGTCCCCCGTTCCTGCCATCTCCCCATATCCCCTGACTCCGCTATTTTTACAGTAAGTGTAAATTGTAAATTGTCCCTGGGTTAAGATTAATGTACGGGGTTGCTGGTCAGTGTGGACTTGGTGGGCCGAAGGGTCCCCTGACTCCGCTATTTTTAAGAGCTGTCTATCTAGCTCTCTCTTGAAAGCATCCAGAGAACCTGCCTCCACCACCCTCTGAGGCAGAGAATTCCACACACTCACCACTTACAATTCTTAAGGGAAGGGACAGGCTAGATGCAGGAAAAATGCTCCCGATGTTGGAGGAGTCCAGAAACAGGGGGGTCACAGTTTAAGAATAAGGGGTAGGCCTTTTAGGGAAAACTTTTTCACCCAGAGAATTGTGAATCTGTGGAATTCTCTGCCACAGAAGGCAGTGGAGGCCAATTCACTGGATGTTTTCATGAGAGAGTTAGATTTAGCTAACGGAATCAAGGGATATGTGGAGAAAGCAGGAACGGGGTACCGATTCTGGATGATCAGCCATGATCATATTGAGTGGCGGTGCTGGCTCGAAGGGCCGAATGGCCTACTCCTGCACCTATTTTCTATGTTTCTAACAAACAATTCTTTACTCAGTGTGTCACTCCGAATGCTCTGTTCTACGTTTTCCTGGATCCCAATCCCCGTTGTCCCATTTTCACACCTGACACAACCTTATCACTGTGTCTCCCTCTCCCCTGAACGGTCTCGACCAGAAACGTCGCCCATTCCTTCTCTCCAGAGATGCTGCCTGTCCCGCGAGACCCTTCTTCAGACTGATGTCGGGCGGGGGGGGGGGGGGGGGGGGGGGGGAGGGAGATACATAGATAAGGAAGTCTAAGGTGTGAAAATAGGGCACAGGGGATGGAGATCAAGGGAAATCAAAGAGATCTGGTTTTGCTGGACGTTTCGATTGATCGATTGGTCAAATATAATCATCTTTGCCTGCATTAGTAGTCTGATATCATGATAATAGGATTACAATCATGCTCTGATGTTTCTTCATTTCTTATATTATTACTCAATCTGTTACATTGCCCTGCACCCTCCAAATATATGGAATTACAATTAAGCTGTTTCATAAAGCAGAATTTAATTGGAATTGTTTGTGTCATTTCTGGGATATGGGATTACACCCAGCAAGGTCATAGCTAATGTGGCAGCAATCTTCCCAGAGGGGAGACGATGAAAGGTGAAGCTATATTATTTTTGTGTCTTGTTGTGCGTTTGTGTGGCGCTTGTGGAAGCAGTGAGGAAGACAAGCCGGGGCAGCGGGGGCGAAGGCTGCGGACGCCAACAGGATGGACAAACCCATCGGGAAGGCTGGCTCCGTCCGGGGGGGGGGGGTGGGGGGATTCACCGGGAAGGGGGGAGGATGCTCCTCAAACTGCGGAGCATCCTGGACAATATGGCTCACCCCCCCCCCCCTCTCCGTGACACACACTGGCCAACCTGAGGAGCACCTCCAGCAACAATAATAATAATAATAAATTTTATTTATGGGCGCCTTTCAAGAGTCTCAAGGACACCTTACAAAAATTGAGCATGTAGAGGAAAAACATGTAAGGGGAATGAAATAAATAGTAGAGAAATGACTAGTACACAAAGTAAAGACAGAATTCAATACAAAACACAGTATGAGGCAATTAATGCACAGATGAAAAGGGAGGGGGACGTGGGGCTAAGGATAGGCAGAGGTGAAGAGATGGGTCTTGAGGCGGGACTGGAAGATGGTGAGGGACACGGAATTGCGGATCAGTTGGGGGAGGGAGTTCCAGAGCCTGGGAGCTGCCCTGGAGAAGGCTCTGTCCCCATTCCGTCACAACAGACTGGTCCCACCAAGATGCAGCACAGAACGCCACAGGAGATCCTTCTTCCCTGTGGCTATCAAACTGTACAACTCCTGCCCCATCTGTTGTGGGGTTGACTGTGTGAGACTGACACCCCCCCCCCCCCCCAATCTTTGATCCCCCAAGCAGTCTCCAAAAACTCAATGACTCCACCTTGCTTGCTCATCGGTGCTGGCTCTGATTTGTTACGCACCTTTTCATGCCCCTAGTTCCCCTCTTCCCCCACTCTCAGTCTGAAGAAGGGTCCCGCCCCGAAACTAGTTTTAGTATACAAACTTAAAGCACACGGCATTGGGGGTTCAGTATTGATGTGGATAGAGAACTGGCTGGCAAACAGGAAGCAAAGAGAAGGTGTAAACGGGTCCTTTTCACAATGGCAGGCAGTGACTAGTGGGGTACCACAAGGCTCAGTGCTGGGACCCCAGCTATTTACAATATATATTAATGATCTGGATGAGGAAATTGAAGGCAATATCTCCAAGTTTGCGGATGACACTAAGCTGGGGGGCAGTGTTAGCTGTGAGGAGGATGCTAGGAGACGGCAAGGTGACTTGGATAGGCTGGGTGAGTGGGCAAATGTTTGGCAGATGCAGTATAATGTGGATAAATGTGAGGTTATCCATTTTGGTAGCAAAAACAGGAAAGCAGACTATTATCTAAATGGTGGCCGACTAGGAAAAGGGGAGATGCAGCGAGACCTGGGTGTCATGGTACACCAGTCATTGAAAGTGGGCATGCAGGTGCAGCAGGCAGTGAAGAAAGCGAATGGTATGTTAGCTTTCATAGCAAAAGGATTTGAGTATAGGAGCAGGGAGGTTCTACTGCAGTTGTACAGGGTCTTGGTGAGACCACACCTGGAGTATTGCGTACAGTTTTGGTCTCCAAATCTGAGGAAGGACAGAGTGCAGAGAAGGTTCACCAGACTGATTCCTGGGATGTCAGGACTGTCTTATGAAGAAAGACTGGATAGACTTGGTTTATACTCTCTAGAATTTAGGAGATTGAGAGGGGATCTTATAGAAACTTATAAAATCCTTAAGGGGTTGGACAGGCTAGATGCAGGAAGATTGCTCCCGATGTTGGGGAAGTCCAGGACAAAGGGTCACAGCTTAAGGATAAGGGGGAAATCCTTTAAAACCGAGATGAGAAGAACTTTTTTCACACAGAGAGTGGTGAATCTCTGGAACTCTCTGCCACAGAGGGTAGTCGAGGCCAGTTCATTGGCTATATTTAAGAGGGAGTTAGATGTGGCCCTTGTGGCTAAGGGGATCAGAGGGTATGGAGAGAAGGCAGGTACAGGATACTGAGTTGGATGATCAGCCATGATCATATTGAATGGCGGTGCAGGCTCGAAGGGCCGAATGGCCTACTCCTGCACCTAATTTCTATGTTTCTATGTTTCTATGTTTCTATGAAACGTCACCTGTTCCCCGTTCTCCAGAGATGCTGCCTGACCCGCTGAGTTACTCCAGCATTTTGTGTCGATACTGTTCTGCCTTCAAACGTGTCTCTATTCTCTACTGTACGTAAGAGTTAGGCAGCAGCTCTACCACTATGCCACCGTGCCACCCTTCAAAAGAATGCCCGTCCTGACTCAAGAGAGTCCAGAACCAGGGGGTCACGGTTTAAGAAGAAGGGGTAGGCCATTTAAGACTGAGTTGAGGAAAAACTTTTTCACCCAGCATGTTCTGCCAACTCACCCTCCCTTTCCGAATCCGACCTTTCTGTCCTAATCTCTCTATCTTAATCTTGCTTTACCTCCCCCCCCCCCCAACCTCGACTCCATCCAAGGACCCAAGCAGTCGTTCCAGGTGCGGCAGAGGTTCACCTCCTCCAACCTCATCTATTGCATCCGCTGCTCTAGGTGTCAGCTGCTCTACATCGGTGAGACCAAGCGCAGGCTCGGCGATCGCTTCGCCCAACACCTCCGCTCGGTTCGCAATAACCAACCTGATCTCCCGGTGGCTCAGCACCTCAACTCCCCCTCCCGTTCCCAATCCGACCTTTCTGTCCTGGGCCTCCTCCATGGCCAGAGAGAGTCTCACCGCAAATTGGAGGAGCAGCACCTCATATTTCGCTTGGGCAGTTTACACCTCAGCGGGTATGAACATTGACTTCTCCAATTTCAGGTAGTCCCTGCTTTCTCCCTCCTTCCCCTCCCCTTCCCAGCTCTCCCACAGCCCACTGTCTCCGCCTCTTCCTTTCTTCTTCCCGCCTCCCTCCCCCCACCCCCACATCAGTCTGAAGAAGGGTCTCGTCCCGAAACGTCACCTATTCCTTCGCTCCATAGATGCTGCCTCACCCGCTGAGTTCCTCCAGCATTTCTGTCTACCTTCGAAATTCTGCAAAAGAACCGTGACACCCTGAGCAACGAGGGGAATAATTGAACTGGTTGTTCTAATCCACAGCGCCTGATGAATCATTACAACGCTCTTGCATATAAACCACATTGCCCCAAGCAAAGTGAACACAAAGCTGCTACTAATGTAAGATAATCACATTTCGCTACTCCTAACATTACACAGATAAATTAGTTTATACAGGATAATGTAATTATAAGGATATAATGACAACTTCGCAAATCAACAGTTCTCGACAAAAAGCAACTGATGGGAAATAATTAAGAGAAATTAGGAATGTAATCCAAATGCAATCTAGGATCTAGCGCCTGCCTGCATGATGGATGCCCAGTCTTCACCTCTTCCAGTGACTGCCACGCGTACAATTTACCAAATGCACTTTTCAATCTTTAGTCGTGGAGTCAGATAGCACGGAAAAAGCCCCTTCGGCCCAGTTTGTCCATGCCGACCAAGACGCTCGTCTGAGGTTGTCCGAAGGTAGACACAAAATGCTGGAGAAACTCAGCGGGTGAGGCAGCATCTACGGAGAGAAGGAATAGGCGACGTTTTGGGTCGAGACACTTCTTCAGATTTGAGCTAAGGACCAAGGAGGTCCTACTTCAGTTGCACACAGAGAGTGGTGAATCTGTGGAATTCTCTGCCACAGATGGTTGTTGAGGCCAGTTGGCTAGATTTAAGAGGGAGTTAGATGTGGCCCTTGTGGCTGAAGGGATCAGGGGGTATGGAGAGAAGGCAGGTACAGGATACTGAGTTGGATGATCAGCCATGATCATATTGAATGGTGGTGCAGGCTCGAAGGGCCGAATGGCCTCTACTCCTACACCTATTTTCTATGTTTCTCTGTTTACATAGCCCTGGTGAGACCACACCTGGAGTATTGTGTGTAGTTTTGGTCTCCTAATTTGAGGAAGGACATTCTTGCTATTGAGGGAGTGCAGCCTGGGTTCACCAGGTTAATTCCCGGGAATGCGGGACTGACATGTGATGAAAGAATGGATCGACTGGGCTTGTATTCACTGGAATTTAGAAGGATGAGAGGATATCTTATAGAAATATTAAAAATGGGATGGGACAAGCTAGATGCAGGACAAATGTTCCCGATGTAGGGGGAGTCCAGAACCAGGGGTCACAGTTTAAGAATAAGGGGTCGGCCATTTTGGACTGAGATGACGAAAAAAGTTTTCACCCAGAGAGTTGTGAATCTGTGGAATTCTCTGCCACAGAAGGCATTGGAGGCCGATTCACTGGATGTTTTCAAGAGAGAGTTAGATAGAGCTCTTAGGGCTAAAGGAATCTGGGGATGTGGGGTGAAAATAGGAATGGGGTACTGATTTTGGGTGATCAGCCATGATCATATTGACTGGCGGTGCTGGCTCGAAGGGCCGAATGGCCTACTCCTGCACCTATTTTCTATGTTTCTATGTTTCTGTGATATCCTTTCGACTTTGGAGATAAAGCATGGAGACAGGCCCTTCGGCCCAAATTGCCCATGCCACCCAAATTGCCCACCTGAGCTATTCCAGTATCCTTTAGACTTTACACTTTGGAGAAACAGGCCCTTCAGCCCACCGAATCTGTGCCGTCCAACGATCGCCACACACTACCACTGTCCTACACACATTAGGGACAATTTTCAATTTTTACTGAAGCCAATTAACCTACAAACCTGTACATCTTTGGAGTGTGGGAGGAAACTGGAGCACCCGGTGAGAAAACCTACGCAGGTCACGGGGAGAGCGTGCAAACTCCGTACAGACAGCACCCGTAGTCAGGATCGAACCCGTGTCTCTGGAGCTGAATCTATCGGTAATGTCCTACAAAGAAAAGTCTCCATGAATCTGATTTTTCATTTAGTCTTACAGTTCTTCAATATTATCAAACTGTTTCAGCATATTAATTGGTATATCTATTTGTCATTTACTTCGGTGTTAAAGCGGGATACAGATTACAGAGATAAATATTGACAATATATAACAAAGTCTGAAGGTTACCAGCATGGTGTTTCGATGCTGCATGAAGAAAGGAAGAGGCGGAGACAGTGGGCTGTGGGGGAGCTGGGAAGGGGAGGGGAAGGAGGGAGAAAGCAGGGACTACCTGAAATTGGAGAAGTCAATGTTCATACCGCTGGGGATGTAAACTACCCAAGCGAAATGTGAGGTGCTGCTCCTCCAATTTGCGGTGAGACTCTCTCTGGCCATGGAGGAGGCCCAGGACAGAAAGGTCGGATTGGGAATGGGAGGGGGAGTTGAAGTGCTGAGCCACCGGGAGATAAGGTTGGTTATTGCGGACCGAGCGGAGGTGTTGGGCGAAGCGATCGCCAGGCCTGCGCTTGGTCTCACCGATGTAGAGCAGTTGACACCTAGAGCAGCGGATGCAGTAGATGAGGTTGGAGGAGGTGCAGGTGAACCTTTGCCTCACCTGGAAAGACTGCTTGGGTCCTTGAATGGAGTCGAGGTTGGGGGGGGGGGGGGGAGGTAAAGCAAGATTAAGATAGAGAGATTAAGCTTCCTTTATTAATAGTCTGCCATACAAAGGTGTGCAAGAATCTGCAACGTCTCCCACGGATCAAGAGCCCATGAGTAATGTGGCAGCTACAGTGTGGCCTCAGCGAATCGTGCATCCGTTAAGCCCGTTTCATGCCGTAATCGCCTTTACTCGAGTGTAATTTTTACACCACATATTGACGATTATTGCTGTTGATTTTCCCAAGGGTTTTTCTTGCCTAATTTACAGTGTCGTCCCTCTGAGTGCATGTGAAATCCTTTTTAAAGACCGGCTGTAATATCCTGTAATGAAATACCACAGGGCTGATAATCCTCAGCGCCTTCTCCCCATTGCCTTCAAACAGGTGCGAAAATAATGTCCGGAACATTCCGCGGCGCACTTTGTTTTCCTGCCTTTTTATACACGTTATGGATTTCGAGTGGGCCGGCTGACGCTTGATTTAATTTATAAATAAATATACTTTTGCTCGATAATGAAAATTCATTGTTCTCTGGGGCAATATCACGGCCGATCTTTCTGTTGCCATGGCGATAAGGGAACAAACCTGCCACTGTGGGACTTGAAAGGATGTGAGTTTTAAACCAGGAGTCTAATGGTTTCAGCTCTTACTGATGTTGTTGTCAATGAAGGTAGACAAAAGTGTCTGGAGAAACTCAGCGGGTGCAGCAGCATCTATGGAGCGAAGGAAATAGGTGACGTTTCGGGACGAAACACTTCTGGAAATAGGCTGATCATCCCCAATCAGTACCCCGTTCCTGCCTTCTCCCCATATCACCTGACTCCGCTATCTTTAAGAACTCTATCTAGCTCTCTCATGAAAGCACGCAGAGAACCAGCCTCCACCGCCCTCTGAGGCAGAGAATTCCACAGACTCAAACTCTCTGTGAGAAAAAGTGTTTCCTCATCTCCGTTCTAAATGGCTTACCCCTTATTCTTAAACTGTGTGGCCCCTGGTTCTGGACTCCCCCAACATCGGGAACATATTTCCTGCCTCCAGCGTGTCCAAGCCCTTAACAATCTTGACTCCAGTAAAGTCCGATTAAAGATAGTCCGAGGATCTCCAATGAGGTAGATAGTAGCTCACGACTGCACTCTAATTAATGATAGGACGGTTCAGTTGCCTGTTAAAAGCTGGGAAGAAACTGTCTCTGAATCTGGAGGTGTGTGTGCGTGTTCACACTTCTGTACCTCTTGCCTTGATGGGAGAGGGGAGAAGAGGGAGTGACCGGGGTGAGACTGGTCCTTGATTATGCTGCTGGCCTTGCCGAGGCAGCGTGAAGTGTGTGTACTATTCTTAAAACCTTATACTTACATATGATTGTACAGCACTTTGTGGCAACTGTAGTTGTTTAAAGTGCTTTATAAATAAAGTTATTATTATATTAAATAAATAAAGTTATTATATTACACTATGTATAATAAGATTTTATTGAATTGCATGCAAAAAACAAATTTATACAACAAGGTATTATCGCAGATATTTAAGGTAGACAAAATTGCTGGAGAAACACAGCGGGTGCGGCAGCATCTATGGAGCGAAGGAAATAGCAACGTTTCGGGACGAAACCCTTCCGGGTTTCGGCCCGAAACGTTGCCTATTTCCTTTTGGGTTTCGTCCCGAAACGTTGCCTATTTCCTTCGCTCCATAGATGCTGCTGCACCCGCTGAGTTTCTCCAGACACTTTTGTCTACGCTGGAGTAACTCAGCGGGGACCAGGGCAGCGTCTCTGGAGAGAGAGAAGGAATGGGCGACGGAAACCGGAGCGCCCGGAGGAAACCCACGCAGGTCACGGGGAGAAAGTGTTCCAACTCCGCACGGAGGCAGCACCCTCCTCACCCTCCATCGACTCCGTCTACACCTCACGCTGCCTCGGCAAGGCCAGCAGCATAATCAAGGACCAGTCTCACCCCTCCCCCCCCCCCCGGTCACTCCCTCTTGTCCCCTCTCCCATCGGGCAAGAGGTACAGAAGTATGAAAACGCACACACCTCCAGATTCAGGGGCAGTTTCTTCCCGGCTGTTATCAGGCAACTGAACCGTCCTCTCACCAACTAGAGAGTGGCCCTGACCTCCCAACTACCTCATTGGAGACCCTCGGACTATCTTTAATCGGACTTCATCAGACTTTATCTTGCACTAAATATTATTCCCTTTATCCTGTATCTGTGCACTGTGGACGGCTTGATTGTAATCATGCGTAGTTTTTTCACTGGCTGGTTAGCACGCAACAAAAAGCTTTTCACTGTACCTCAGTATACGTGACAGTAAACTAAACTTATCTAACGTCAAGAACCAACGAATTTTTATTGTCATTTGCCCTCCGAGTCTATGTAGTACAGAGTTGATTTGGAGGTTGTAGTGTTTAACAGCCCGATGGCTGTGGGGAAGTAGCTGTTCCTGAACCTGGACGTTACAGTTTTCAGGCTCCTGTACCTTCTTCCCGATGGCAGGGGTGAAACGAGAGCGTGGCCAGCGTGGTGTGGGTCTCTGACGATGCTGGCTGCCTCGTTGAGACAGCGACTCCTGTAGATTCCTTCGACGGTGGGCAGTTTTGGGCCCCGTATCTGAGGAAGGATGTGCTGGCTCTGGAGAGGGTCCAGAGGAGGTTTACGAGAATGGTCCCAGGAATGATTGGGTTAGCGTATGATGAGCGTTTGGCGACACTGGGCCTGTACTCGCTGGAGTTTAGGATGGGGGTGGATCTCATTGAAGTTATTGAAGTTCTTTAGCCAGAGGGTAGTGAATCTGTGGAATTCTTCACCACAGGAGGCTGTGGAGGCCAAATCAGTGGATATTTTTAAGGCAGAGATAGATAGATTGTTAATTAGCACGGGTGTCAGGGGGTTATGGGGAGAAGGCAGGAGAATGGGGTTAGGAGGGAGAGATAGATCAGCCATGATTGAACGGCGGAGTAGACTTGATGGGCCGAATGGCCTAATTCTACTCCTATCACTTATGACCTTATGACCTTATGAAACTAACCAAATAGTGAAAGGCCTGGATAGAGTGGATGTGGAGAGGATGTTTCCACTAGTGGGAGAGTCTAGGACCAGAGGCTATAGGACGACAGATGGCACAATGGGCTAAGTGTTCGGCTGGCAACCGGAAGGTAGCCGGTTCGAATCCTGCTTGGAGTGCATACTGTCGTTGTGTCCTTGGGCAAGACACTTCACCCACCTTTGCCTGTGTGTGAATGTGTGTGAATGTGTGTGAGTGATTGGTGGTGGTCGGAGGGGCCGTAGGCGCAGATTGGCAGCCACGCTTCCGTCAGTCTGCCCCAGGGCAGCTGTGGCTACAGAAGTAGCTTACCACCACCGAGTGTGACTGAGGAGTGAATGAATAATGCGATGTAAAGCGCCTTGAGTATTAGAAAGGCGCTATATAAATCCCATCCATTATTATTATTATAGCCTCAGAATTATAGGACATACCTTTAGAAAGAAGATATTTCTTTAGTCAGAGGGTGTGAATCTGTGGAGGCCGTCAATGGGTATATTTGGGCCCCTATCCCTTCTTCCTGATGACCTCCACCACTGCGTCACCCTAATGCATGCATGCATGTGTGATACATGCATTTCACCATCAGTTTCATTACAGGTCTATGGCACACCGTTTAATACTCTTTCTAGTCCATCAAGTTTGTTCAAAGTCTCGTTTGTCCCAAGTCTAAACAAAATCATGAGATGGCAGTCACGGTGGCGCAGCGGTTTACAGAGTCGCTGCCTTACAGCAAAATGCAGCGCCGGAGACCCGGGTTCGATCCCAACTACGGGTGCTGTCTGTATGGAGTTTGTACGTTCTCCCCGTGACCTGCGTGAGTTTTCTCCGAGATCTTCTGTGTCCTCCCGCACTCCAAAGACGCACAGATTTGTAGGTTAATTGGCTTGGTGTAAATGTAAACATTGTCCAGTATAAAATTGTTCAGTGCTGAGTAATGCTCTACCTAAAGTTTTTCAGCGTACTACATCCAGATCCAGATTGGGTAGATGCACAGAATCTCATGCCCAGAGGACCAGAGGACATAGGTTCAAGGTGAAGGGGGAAAAGATTTAATAGGAATCTGAGGGGTAACTTTTTCACACAAAGGGTGGTGGGTGTATGGAACGAGCTTCTGGAGGAGGTAGTTGAGGCAGGGACTATCCCAACATTTAAGAAACAGTTAGACAGGTCAGTAGATAGGTCAGGTTTGGAGGGATACGGGCCAAACGCGGGCAGGTGGGCCTGGTGTAGCTAGGACATGTTGGCCGGTGTGGGCAAGTTGGGCCGAAGGGTCTGTTTCCACGCTGTATTATGCCCCTGTCCCACTTAGGAAACCTGAACGGAAACCTCTGGAGACTTTGCGCCCCATCCAAGGTTTCCGTGCGGTTCCCGGAGGTTTTTGTCAGTCTCCCCACCTGCTTCCACTACCTGCAACCACCTGCAACCTCCGGGGACCGCACGGAAACCTTGGGTGGGGCGCAAAGTCTCCAGAGGTTTCCGTTCAAGTTTCCTAAGTGGGACAGGGGCATAACTCTCTGCCTCAATGACTCTGTGTTGCACCATTCAATACAGTGTCTCGACCTTAGACTTTGCTTCAAACCTGAAATATCTCTCGCACTTCCATAGTTGTCTGGCCAATTGGTTTCCCCTTGAAGAAACGCCGAAAGTGTACTTAAACCAGTTGACGTCAATTCCTGCCCTCGATTACACGCTAATGTCCGACCATGAAATAAATTGATCCAAATAAAGGAAGCAATTCACGGATGAAGCCTTCTTATTATGACCAGTGTCAAGTAATAATCTGCAGAGCCACACTACTAAGTCAGGAGAGAGTCTGCAGTGTTTAGTTTAGTTTAGTTTAGTGATACAGGTTGGAAACAGGCCCTTCGGCCCACCGAGTCTGCACCGACCCCTGCACACTAATGCCCCTGTCCCACTTAGGAAACCTGAACGGAAACCTCTGGAGACTTTGCGCCCCACTCAAGGTTTCCGTGGAGGTTGCAGGTGGTTGCCGGAGGTTGCAGGTAGTGGAAGCGGGTAGGGAGACTGACAAAAACCTCCGGGAACCGCACGGAAACCTTGGGTGGGGCGCAAAGTCTCCAGAGGTTTCCGTTCAGGTTTCCTAAGTGGGACAGGGGCATTACACTATCCTACACCCACTAGGGACAATTTACAATTACAATAGACAATAGACAATAGGTGCAGGAGTAGGCCATTCGGCCCTTCGAGCCAGCACCGCCACTCAATGTGATCATGGCTGATCATCCCCGTTCCTGCCTTCTCCCCATATCCCCTGACTCCGCTATCTTTAAGAGCCCTATCTAGCTCTCTCTTGAAAGTATCCGGAGAACCGGCCTCCACCTCCCTCTGAAGCAGAGAATTCCACAGACTCACCACTCTCTCTGAGGAAAAAGTGTTCTTTTTCTCCTGGGAGAAAACCCATGTAGGTCTCGGGGAGAAGGTACACCAGGCCAACTAACCTCCAAATCTGTAAGGCGGCACGGTGGCACAGCGGTAGAGTTGCTGCCTCACAGCGCTTGCAGCACCAGAGACCCGGGTTCGATCCTGACTACGGGTGCTGTCTGTACGGAGTTTGTACCTTCTACCCCTGACTTGGTAACGGTACCTTAATTGATACATGTGACAATAAACTGACCTTAAAACCATGACCGCGTGGGTTTTCTCCGAGATCTTCGGTTTCCTCCCACACTCCAATGACTTACAGGTATGTAGGTAACTTGGCTTGGCTTCAACATAAATTGTCCCTAGTGTGTGTAGGATAGTGTACAGGGATCGCTGGTCGGTGCGGACTCGGTGGGCTGAAGGGCCTGTTTCCGCGCCAATAGACAATAGGTGCAGGAGTAGGCTATTCGGCCATTCGGCCCTTCGAGCCAGCACCGCCATTCAATGTGATCATGGCTGATCATCCCCAATCGGTACCCCATTCCTGCCTTCTCCCCATATGCCCTGACTCCGCTATTTTTAAGAGCCCTATCTAGCTCTCTCTTGAAAGTATCCAGAGAACCGGTCTCCACCGCCCTCTGAGGCAGAGAATTCCACAGACTCACAACTCTCTGTGAGAAAAAGTGTTTCTTCGTCTCTGTTCTAAATGGCTTGCCCTTTATTCTTAAACTGTGTGTGGCCCCTGGTTCTGGACTCGACCCAACATCGGGAACATGTTTCCTGCCTCTAGCGTGTCCAAACCCTTAATAATCTTATATGTTTCAATGAGATACCCTCTCATCCTTCTAAACTCCAGAGTGTACAAGCCCAGCCGCTCCATTCTCTCAGCGTGTGACAGTCCCGCCGTATCTCTAACTTAAACTAAACTAAAAATGTGGGTGAGGAAGCCGGAGCCCCTGGAGAAAACCCACGTAGGTCTCGGGGAGAAAGTACAGCAGGCAGCACCCGTAGTCGGGATCGAACCCGGGTCTCTGGCGCTGTGAGGCAGCGACTCTAACCGTGCCGGCCCAGTCGCCAGCCGCTTCCTCCCTCTTCCTCTTTCCGTCTGAAGAAGGGACCTGTCTCTGCCGCTGCAGTGCGCTGCGAGGTTTATATAAAGGTGCTAACACCCTTGAACTGGGCACGATGTTATTATCCGGGGATGTAATCTGTCAAGAGGCAGCGAATAACTGACAGGGATATCATTTCACCAGCAACCTGATTTATTTTCTTCCAGTGAGTCAATTATCTGCACGTCAGGCTTGATCTCCTCGAGGGTGAATGAAACCAGAAGGTATTCGTGGACAAGGGAAGGGGGGTTGTTTTTTCAATCAGACTTTCAATCGGTCAATTCCGCAGTCACGGCGTAGCAAGCATTTCATCGGGATCCATCGCAGGTCTCGGCCAAGGACGCCAACTGTCCCGTATTTGACCGCTACTGCTCGAGTCGGGTCGGAGCGCCGCGCCCGGACCCCGCCTCACCCACCCCGACGTAGTGCAGCCCCTGGAGTGCAGCAGCAGCAGCAGCAGCACCTCGCCCGTCCCCACGTAGAACAGCAAGATGAAGCCAGCAGAGTCCGATCAAGGATAGTCCGAGAGACATCAGAAGTGCATAATAGAGGGGTAGACAAAAATGCTGGAGAAACTCAGCGGGTGAGGCAGCATCTATGGAGCGAAGGAATAGGTGACGTTTCTGGTCGAGACCCTGAAGGAATAGGTGACGTTTCTGGTCGAGACCCTGAAGGAATAGGTGACGTTTCGGGTCGAGACCCTGAAGGAATAGGTGACGTTTCTGGTCGAGACCCTGAAGGAATAGGTGACGTTTCAGGTCGAGACCCTGAAGGAATAGGTGACGTTTCGGGTCGAGACCCTGAAGGAATAGGTGACGTTTCGGGTCGAGACCCGGAAGGGTCTCGACCCGAAACGTCACCTATTCCTTCCCTCCATAGATGCTGCCTCATCCGCTGAGTTTCTCCAGCATTTTTGTCATCAGTCTGAAGAAGGGTCTCGACCTGAAACGTCACCTATTCCCTTCCCTCCACAGATGCTGCCTCGCCCGCTGAGTTTCTCCAGCATTTTTGTCTACCTTCGATTTTTTTTTCCAGCATCTGCAGTTCTTTCTTAAACAGAGGTAGATAATAGTTCATGGGGCGACACGCTGGCGCAGCGGTAGAGTTGCTGCCTCCCAGCGCCGGGGCCCCGGGTTCGATCCTGCCCACGGGCGCTGCCTGTACGGAGTTTGTACGTTCTCCCCTCCCCCCCTCCGGGTGCTCCGGTTTTCTCCCATATCTCAAAAAAAACGTGCAGGTTTGCAGGTGAATTGGCTTGTAAATTCTCACTCGTGTGTGTGTGTGTGTGTGTGTGTGTGTGTGTGTGTGTGTGTGTGTGTGTGTAGTTCAAGTTCAAGTTCAAGTTCAAGTTCAAGTTCAAGTTCAAGTTCAAGTGAGTTTATTGTCATGTGTCCCTGTATAGGACAATGAAATTCTTGCTTTGCTTAAGCACACAGAAAATAGTAGGCATTTACTACAAAACAGATAAATGTGTCCATATACCATGATATAAATATATACACACATGAATAAATAAACTGGTAGTGCAAATAACAGAAAGTGGTTGCTAATAATCAGAGTTTTGTCCGAGCCAGGTTTAATAGCCTGATGGCTGAGGGGAAGTAACTATTCCTGAACCTGGTTGTTGCAGTCTTCAGGCTCCTGTACCTCCGCAGGATAGAACAGGTGTAAGGGTCGGCGCGGACTGGGTGGATCGAAGGGCATGTTTCCACGCTGTATCTCTGAAAGGTTCTAATGGAACCTCGTTGACGCTTCGATGTAGTGGAATGGTTTTTGATATCTGACTGGGCAACTCCCACCCGGACAAGTTTCAGAATCAATAATCCTTCCCACACAACAAGCGCCTCCGAATACGAGATCAATCAAGGCTCATTTTCTGCGCTCAGGGCTAAAATCCTGGATGCTGCCTGATACACTGCTGACAGAATAGCACACAACACAAAAAGGCAGTAGAGATGGTATCCAAGGCGATGGATGAGCAGAGAGGGGACAATGGGAGGGAGGTTAGTTTGTGTGATGGTCTGGGCTGTGCCCATCAAGTCAAGAGAGTTTATTGCTATTCTTGCTATTGAGGGAGCGCAGCGTAGGTTCACAAGGTTAATTCCCGGGATGGCGGGACTGTCGTATGCTGAGAGAATGGAGCGGCTGGGCTTGTGCACTCTGGAGTTTAGAAGGATGAGAGGTTATCTCATTGAAACATATAAGATTGTTAAGGGTTTAGAAACATAGAAACATAGAAATTAGGTGCAGGAGTAGGCCATTCGGCCCTTCGAGCCTGCACCGCCATTCAATATGATCATGGCTGATCATCCAACTCAGTATCCCGTACCTGCCTTCTCTCCATACCCTCTGATCCCCTTAGCCACAAGGGCCACATCTAACTCCCTCTTAAATATAGCCAATGAACTGGCCTCGACTACCCTCTGTGGCAGGGAGTTCCAGAGATTCACCACTCTCTGTGTGAAAAAAGTTCTTCTCATCTCGGTTTTAAAGGATTTCCCCCTTATCCTTAAGCTGTGACCCCTTGTCCTGGACTTCCCCAACATCGGGAGCAATCTTCCTGCATCTAGCCTGTCCAACCCCTTAAGAATTTTGTAAGTTTCTATAAGATCCCCTCTCAATCTCCTAAGTTCTAGAGAGTATAAACCAAGTCTATCCAGTCTTTCTTCATAAGACAGTCCTGACATCCCAGGAATCAGTCTGGTGAACCTTCTCTGCACTCCCTCTATGGCAATAATGTCCTTCCTCAGATTTGGAGACCAAAACTGTACGCAATACTCCAGGTGTGGTCTCACCAAGACCCTGTACAACTGCAGTAGAACCTCCCTGCTCCTATACTCAAATCCTTTTGCTATGAAAGCTAACATACCATTCGCTTTCTTCACTGCCTGCTGCACCTGCATGCCCACTTTCAATGACTGGTGTACCATGACACCCAGGTCTCGCTGCATCTCCCCTTTTCCTAGTCGGCCACCATTTAGATAATAGTCTGCTTTCCTGTTTTTGCCACCAAAATGGATAACCTCACATTTATCCACATTATACTGCATCTGCCAAACATTTGCCCACTCACCCAGCCTTTCCAAGTCACCTTGCAGTCTCCTAGCATCCTCCTCACAGCTAACACTGCCCCCCAGCTTAGTGTCATCCGCAAACTTGGAGATATTGCCTTCAATTCCCTCATCCAGATCATTAATATATATTGTAAATAGCTGGGGTCCCAGCACTGAGCCTTGCGGTACCCCACTAGTCACTACCCGCCATTGTGAAAAGGACCCGTTTACTCCTACTCTTTGCTTCCTGTTTGCCAGCCAGTTCTCTATCCACATCAATATTGAACCCCCAATGCCGTGTGCTTTAAGTTTGTAAACTAATCTCTTATAAGCCTTTTGTAAATCCATGCTGACTTTGTCCAATGATTTCACCACTTTCCAAATGTGCTGCTATCCCATCTTTAATAACTGACTCTAGCAGTTTCCCCACTACCGATGTTAGACTAACTGGTCTGTCTTCCTTAGTGAAGACGGAACCAAAGTAGTTATTCAATTGGTCCGCCATATCCTTGTTCCCTATGATCAACTCACCTGTTTCTGACTGCAAGGGACCTACATTTGTTTTAACTAATCTCTTTCTATTCACATATCTATAAAAACTTTTGCAGTCAGTTTTTATGTTCCCTGCCAGTTTTCTTTCATAATCTATTTTTCCTTTCCTAATTAAGCCCTTTGTCCTCCTCTGCTGGTCTCTGAATTTCTCCCAGTCCTCCGGTATGCTGCTTTTTCTGGCTAATTTGTACGCATCATCCTTCGCTTTGATACTATCCCTGATTTCCCTTGTTATCCACGGATGCACTACCTTCCCTGATTTATTCTTTTGCCAAACTGGGATGAACAATTTTTGTAGTTCATCCATGCAGTCTTTAAATGTCTTCCATTGCATATCCACCGTCAACCCTTTTAGAATTAATTGCCAGTCAATCTTGGCCAATTCACGTCTCATACCCTCAAAGTTACCTTTCTTTAAGTTCAGAACCATTGTTTCTGAATTAACAATGTCACTCTCCATCCTAATGAAGAACTCAACCATATTATGGTCACTCTTGCCCAAGGGGGCACGTACAACAAGACTGCTAACTAACCCTTCCTCATTACTCAATACCCAGTCTAAAATAGCCTGCTCTCTCGTTGGTTCCTCTACATGTTGATTTAGATAACTATCCCGCATACATTCCAAAAAATCCTCTTCCTCAGCACCCCTGCCAATTTGATTCACCCAATCTATATGTAGATTGAAGTCACCCATTATAACGGTTTTGCCTTTGTCGCACGCATTTCTAATTTCCTGTTTGATACCATCTCCAACTTCACTACTACTGTTAGGTGGCCTGTACACAACACCCACCAGCGTTTTCTGCCCCTTAGTGTTTCGCAGCTCTACCCATACCGATTCCACATCCTGCAAACTAATGTCCTTCCTTTCCATTGCGTTAATCTCCTCTCTAATCAGCAACGCTACCCCACCTCCTTTTCCTTTCTCTCTATCCCTCCTGAATATTGAATATCCCTGGATGTTCAGCTCCCAGCCTTGGTCACCCTGGAGCCATGTCTCCGTGATCCCAACTATATCATAGTCATTAATAGCTATCTGCACATTCAACTCATCCACCTTATTACGAATGCTCCTTACATTGAGACACAAAGCCTTCAGGCTTGTTTTTACAACACTCTTACCCCTTATACAATTTTGTTGAAAAGTGGCCCTTTTTGATTTTTGCCCTGGATTTTCCAGCCTGCCACTTTAACTTTTCACCTTGCTACCTATTGCTTCTACCCTCATTTTACACCCCTCTGTCTCTACGCTCACACATTTAAGAAACCCTTTCCCTTTAACTCCATCCTCCACTAGCCCATTCGACACCCCACCCCCCTTATTCAGTTTAAAACCACCTGTGTAGCAGTGGCAAACCTGCCTGCCAGAATGCTGGTCCCACACCTGTTAAGATGCAATCCGTCCCTTTTGTACAGTTCCCCCTTACCCCAAAACAGATCCCAGTGATCTAAGAATCTAAATCCCTGCCCCATGCACCAGTTCCTCAGCCACACGTTCAGGTCCCGTATTTCCCTGTTCCTGCTCTCGCCAGCACGAGGAACTGGAAGCAAACCAGAGATAACAACCCTGGAGGTCCTGCTTTTCAGCATTTTTCCGAGCTCTCTAAAGTCACGCTGCAGAATATTCATCCCCTTCTTCCCGACATCGTTTGTGCCGACATGCACTACCACTTCCGGATGTTCACCTTCGCCCTTGAGGATTTTCTGCACTCTGTCCGTGACATCCTGGATCCTGGCACCAGGAAGGCAGCACACCATCCTCGCATCCCGTCTGTTGCCGCAGAAACCCCTGTCCGTACCTCTCACAATGGAGTCTCCCACTACAATGGCGTTGCCTGCCTTAGGCCTTTTTGGTTTTGGCTCAACAGCCCTATTCGCATCGCAAGCCAGTCCGCCGCCCAGTGTAAACTCCTCTTCTGTCCCGACAGCTTCTAAGTGGGTGAACCTGTTCACAAGAGGTACAACACCCGGGGACGTTGGCATTCCATGCTTCCCTCCCGTTCTCACTGTCTCCCACCTTCTCTCTTCCAGTACCTTAGGTGTAACAATCGTACTGTAGGACTTGTCGAGGAACGACTCCGTTTCTCGGACGAACCGGAGGTCATCCACTTGCTTCTCCAGTTCCCCAACACGGCCCTTCAGGAGCTCAACCTGGATGCACTTCTCGCATTTGTAGCAGCCAGAGGCACCGGCGTTGTCCTTGACCTCCCACATACTGCAAGCATCGCACTTAATCAGCTTGCCTGACATCTCCTTCTTTCGTCTCCTCGCCGAAGACTCTCGAGCCAAAGACTCACACTTTACTCACAGGGCACTTCCCTCACAAGGCCGCTCACTCACTGCCGCTCGCCAAGAGCAGTCTTGCTTAAATTGCCTGATTTACCAATTTACAAACCAAATTCCTCAGTTTTCAACTGTTTTCCCAGCACTGAAACTGTTTTCACTTCTCTCCTCCCACTTGGGCTAGAGCCAATCAGTCGTATCTCTTGCTAAACTCCTGCTGCTGTTGTTGCTCCCAAACCTACAGCAGTTCTGAGTCAAGTCTGCCTGTCCTTGACCTGTACTTTAACTGTTTTCACTTCTCTCCTCCCACTTGGGCTAGAGCCAATCAGTCGTATCTCTTGCTAATCTCCTGCTGCTGTTGTTGCTCCCAAACCTACAGCAGTTCTGAGTCAAGTCTGCCTGTCCTTGACCTGTACTTTAACTGTTTTGACACGCTAGAGGCAGGAAACATGTTCCCGACGTCGGGGGAGTCCAGAACCAGGGGCCACAGTTTAAGAAAAAGGGGTAAGCCATTTAGAACAGAGTTGTGAGTCTGTGGAATTCTCTGCCTCAGAGGGCGGTGGAGGCAGGTTCTCTGGATACTTTCAAGTGAGAGCTAGATAGGGCTCTTAAAGATAACGGAGTCGGGATATGGGGAGAAGGCAGGAACGGGGTACTGATTGGGGATGATCAGCCATGATCACATTGAATGGTGGTGCTGGCTTGAAGGGCCGAATGGCCTACTCCTGCACCTGGCTGGCTTTACCTTGCACTAAACGTTATTCCCTTATCATGTATGGCTTACACTGTGAATGGTTCGATTGTAATCATGTATTGTCTTTCCGCTGACTGGTTAGCACGCAACAAAAGCTTTTCACTGTACCTCGGTACACGTGACAATAAACTAAACTGAACTGAAATTGAACTGAGATAGCGGGGGCCGAGAGTCTGGTGGGGACAGCCCTCGAACAAGGGAAGGGTTTGCCACATGAGTGGAAAAAGTTATGTTTTGTTTAAAAATAGATGAGAAAACGACTGCGTATGACAGAAATGAATGTAGAGTGGGTAGAGTGGATGTGGAAAGGATGTGTCCACCAGTGGGAGAGTCTAGGCCCAGAGGCCACAGCCTCAGAATAAAAGGACGTTCCTTTAAAAATGAGATGAGGAAGAATTTATTTAGTCAGAGGGTGGTGAACCTGTGGAATTCTTTGCCACAGAAGGCTGTGGAGTCCAAGTCAGTGGATATTTTTAAGGTGGAGATTGACAGATTGTCAGGGGTAATGGAGAGAAGGCAGGAGAATGGAATTGGGAAGGAGAGATAGATTAGCCATGATTGAATGGCGGAGTAGACTTGATGGGCCGAATGGCCTAATTCTGCTCCTAAAACATATGAGCTTGGTATGGTATAATATGGCACATTATTCTCCATTTATTTATTTACCTATTTATTTATTTATTTTTATTAGAAGCAAATGTACAAAAATTAGAAATAACGGCAGATGAAATAATACAGTTATTGTACAGTCTTCAATTTTAACTTTTAGCTATAGTTATTATTATGGCACATAATTATTATGGTACTATATTTGTCACCTGTACCGAGGTACAGTGAAGTTCATTGTTGTACACAGCTCAGTACAAGTGTCACTGTACATAAGCACTTATGAACGTATAGACACTTTTTTTTCCAGTTTAATTTAGTTGAGAGATACAGCGAATAAACAGGCCCTTCGGCCCACCGGGTCCGCGCCGACCAGCGATCCCCGCACACTAACACTACCCTGCACGCTCTAGGGACAATTTTACATTTACACCAAGTCAATTAACCTGTACGCTTTTGGAGTGCGGGAGGAAACCGAAGCTCCCGGAGAAATCCCACGCGGTTCACGGGGAGAACGTACAAACTCCGTGCAGACAAGCCCACCCGTGGTCGGGATCGAACCCGGGTCTCTGGCGCTGCGAGGCGGCAACTCTACCCGCTTGCGCCACCAATACTAATCAACGTGGCGATGTATGAAAAGTTTTTGAATTGGATAGATTGTCTTATCGCGAATAAAGTTCCTCTCTGGAAAAGAATGGTGGAATGTGAGAGATAGGAAAGGTGGGAGTTGAAACTTAGAAGCGGAGACGGGAGCAGTGGGTGGGATAGATGGCAATCTTCTCGGATTCAATGACACTTCTGCTTAATGGTTTGAACTCTGGTTCACCTTTACTCTATAATATAATGTTCACCCAGTTTAATTTTGCAATATAGTTATTATGTAAATCTGTTTCCTTTCTTTATTCCTTTATTCAGATGCAAGTTGTGCCTGGAATTTGAAATTTCTAATCACACCTAATTCACTACAAATTAACTTGCTGGAGAGAGATCGTAAAGTCAAATAACGTTCCTTTCTTTCACTACATTGTCTGCTGCGTTGTCATTCTGCTATTACTTTGCATTTTTTTTTAATTAATTACTGGAAATAAATGCTGGAATAACAGGCCTTATCATCAATATAGGACGGCTGGATGATTTTAGAGTGCTTTCATTTGCAGAGGCTTTACCTTCAGCAGCCGCGGCAGGAGCCTCGGTGGTGGTGGAGCCTCGACGACGCCGACTTTCTTCCCAATAACCCTTTCTGGCTTAATCCCTCCCTTCACCACCTCCACTTTAAATTCCATTTGGAATATTTTGGAGGACCAAGAAACCAAGAACCAAGACACCAGGACCTTCAGTGGCGGCAGCAGGAGCCTCAGCAGCAGTGGGAGCCTCAGCAGCAGCAGGAGCCTCAGCAGCAGCAGGAGCCTCAGCAGCAGCGGGAGCCTCAGCAGCAGCGGGAGCCTCAGCAGCAGCAGGAGCCTCAGCAGCAGCGGGAGCCTCAGCAGCAGTGGGAGCCTCAGCAGCAGCAGGAGCCTCAGCAGCAGCGGGAGACTCGGCAGCAGCAGGAGCCTCGGCAGCAGCAGGAGCCTCGGCGGCAGTGGGGACATTGTTGGCCGGTGTGGGCGAGTTGGGCCGAAGGGCCTGTTTCCACGCTGTACCACTCTGTGACTCTATGACTGTGGTTAGCAAACTTTAATTGAAGTCCTCTAATTTCCTGGGAACTCAATCTGGAATCACAACACGAGGCGACACGGTGGCACAGCGGTAGAGTTCACCCGTTCCTTCTCTCCAGAGACGCTGCCTGTCCCGCTGAGTTACTCCAGCATTTTGTGTCTATCTTCGGTATAAACCAGCATCTGCAGTTCCTTCCCACAAACTCCTTATTTCATGTTTGTTGCCGTAGAGTTGCAGCCTCACAGCGCCGGAGACCCGGGTTCGATCCTGACTACGGGCGCTGTCTGTATGGGAGAGAGTTTGCATGTTCTCCCCGTGACCTGCGTGGGTTTTCTCCGAGATCTCCGGTTTCCTCCCACACTCCAAAGACGTGCAGGTTTGCAGGTTAATTGGCTTGGTGTAAATGTAAAGGCAGTGGAGGCCAAGTCAGTGGAATGTTTAAGTTAGAGATAGATAGAATCATAGAATCATAGAAAATAGGTGCAGGGGTAGGCCATTCGGCCCTTCGAGCCTGCACCGCCATTCAATATGATCATGGCTGATCATCCAACTCAGTATCCTGTACCTGCTTTCTCTCCATACCCCCTGATCCCTTTAGCCACAAGGGCCACATCTAACTCCCTCTTAAATATAGCCAATGAACTGGCCTCAACTACCTTCTGTGGCGACCAAGCATAGATTCTTGATTAGTGCGGGTGTCAGGGGTTACGGGGAGAAGGCAGGAGAATGGGGTTACGGTTGGAAAGATAGATCAGCCTTGATTGAATGGCGTAGACCTGATGGGCCGAATGGCCTAATTCCGCGTCTGTAGGTTAATTGGCTTGGTGTAAATGTAAAATCGTCTCTAGTGTGTGTGTAGGATAGTGCTAGTGTGCGGGGATCGCTGGTCGGTGCGGAGTCGGTGGGCCGAAGGGCCTGTTTCCGCGCTGTATCTCTAAACTAACCAACAATAAAATCAAAAACACACTTTCTATTTGTGGTACTTCATTTAATTCCCCAGTACATGTGTACCGTTGGTGTCCAAATTGCCCTTGTGTGTAATATTAATAAAATATGTAAAGACTGTGTTGACCATATTCATTTTGCCTGTCCAGTTGGACTTCTACCAAGCATGGCTTGGCTTCATCCCTTTAACATGCCTTTGTTCATTTAAAGCTGAATTATGGATTTGAAATGCTTGCCTGCATCTGCCTTTAATAAAACTGGTCAGTTGTTACTGATTTTATCTTTCCCCGTCCTGGAATAAATGTGGTAAATTGTCTCTGCTTCCAGCTCAGTAGCATCTTATTTTCTTCAGTATAATGTCCTTGTCATCCGTGCCCATAGCTTTCAAACCTTCAATTCAGACAATTACTTCCAGAGATTTGCTCTGAGATTTCTCGGAACTTGTAGGATAGTGTTTTATGCCCCCTGTCCCACTTAGGAAACCTGAACGGAAACCTCTGGAGACTTTGCGCCCCACCCAAACTTTCCGTGCGGTTCTCGGAGGTTGCAGGTGGTTGCCGGAGGTTTGCAGGTAGTGGAAGCGGGTAGGGAGACTGACAAAAACCTCCGGGAACCTCCGGGAACCGCACGGAAACCTTGGGTGGGGCACAAAGTCTCCAGAGGTTTCCGTTCAGGTTTCCTAAGTGGGACAGGGGCATTAAGTGTGCGGGGATCGCTGGTCGGCGTGGACTCGGTGGGCTGGAGGGCCTGTATCACTAAATTAAATTAAACTAAACTAAACTAAATTAAACTAAAAGGTGGACAAAAGTGCTGGAGAAACTCAGCGGGTGCAGCAGCATCTATGGAGCGAAGGAAATAGGCAACGTTTCGGGACGAAACACTTCTGGAAATAGGCAACGTTTCGGGACGAAACCCTTCCGGGTTTCGGCCCGAAACGTTGCCTATTTCCTTTGCTCCATAGATGCTGCTGCACCCGCTGAGTTTCTCCAGCACTTTTGTCTACCTTCGATTTTCCAGCATCTGCAGTTCCTTCTTAAACTAAACTAAAAGGCTGGTCCCACGAGCATGCGACCTCCATGCGGCAAGCGCGACCTAAAGGGCCACTCCCACCAGCATGCGCCTGCATGCGGCAAGCGCGACCTAACGTGGTCGCTTGAGCCGTACGGCATGCGGCAAGCGCGACCAAACCAGAAGCGGGAGCCGCACGGAGGTCGAGTGAGTGACACGGCGTCGAGACGGCTGCAGGCCGGCAGGCCGTTGCCGCGCGGAATTTTTGAACACGGTTAGTTTTTCCGGAGCCCCGCACGATGTCGGGACCAGCTCCGCACAACTTGGATAGACTCGGCTTGTACTCGCTAGAATTTAGAAGATTGAGGGGGGATCTTATAAAAACTTACAAAATTCTTAAGGGGTTGGACAGGCTAGATGCAGGAAGATTGTTCCCGATGTTGGGGAAGTCCAGAACAAGGGGTCACAGTTTAAGGATAAGGGGGAAATCTTTTAGGACCGAGATGAGGAAAACATTTTTCACACAGAGAGTGGTGAATCTCTGGAATTCTCTGCCGCAGAAGGTAGTTGAGGCCACAGTTCATTGGCTATATTTAAGAGGGAGTTAGATGTGGCCCTTGTGGCTAAAGGGATCAGGGGGTATGGAGAGAAGGCAGGTACAGGATACTGAGTTGGATGATCAGCCATGGTCATATTGAATGGCGGTGCAGGCTCGAAGGGCCGAATGGCCTCTACTCCTGCACCTATTGTCTATGTTTCTATGTTTCTAACTCCATACGGCTCTGGCGATCGAAGTGGGACCGGACCCGCGAGGCCGTGCGTTAGGTCGCGCTTGCCGCTGGTGGGACCGGCCCTTTAGGTCGCGCTTGCCGCATGGAATCGCATGCTCATGGGACAGGTCCTTAAATATTGGCACAAGGGGGAGAAGTCTAGTTTTTGTTAGTTCAGTTTGGAGACACAGCGCGGAAACAGGCCCCTTCGACCCACCAAGTCCGCTCCGACCAGCGATCACCCCGCACGCTAGTTCTATGTTGGACCCAACTTCACATCCTACACGCACTGACTAGGGCCAATTTACAGAAGCCAATTAGAGTGTGGGAGGAAACCGAAGCACCCGGAGAAAAACCACGCAGTTCGCGGGGAGAACGTGCAAACTCCACACACACAGACTGCACCCGTAGTCAGGATCATAGAAACATAGAAAATAGGTGCAGGAGTAGGCCATTCGGCCCTTCGAGCCTGCACCACCATTCAATATGATCATGGCTGATCATCCAACTCAGTATCCTGTACCTGCCTTCTCTCCATACCCCCTGATCCCGAGTCTATCCAGTCTTTCTTCATATGAAAGTCCTGCCATCCCAGGAATCAGTCTGGTGAACCTTCTCTGTACTCCCTCTATGGCAAGAATGTCTTTCCTCGAACCCGGGTCCCTGGCGCTGTGAGGCAGCAACTCTACCGCTGCGCCACCATGCCACCCTATCATAGTTTGCGTTCTTGCGGCAGAGTAGGTGCCATGGGAGCTAGGTTTCTTGTCGAGCTAATTGTAGCAATGTTACAAAATTTTGAGATTTTAAAAATCAAATCTGTAATTTATCCCATCAGATAAAGCATAAAAATAAGTTTAATTTGACACCTAATTCACTTTCATATCTCAAGTATTTAAAAAGTTATGGCCATTTTCATACTGGGAAATGAGCATCTTGTTCCCTATTGATTTTCTATGGACATAACAAAAAAGCTGTGATCGTGAACAGTCAAAAGCCCATAACTTTCTTAAAAATTAAGAGAACTGAATGAAATTTTCAGTTATCATAGATTGAAGCATTCTGAAACAAAAATAAAATAATCTTACTTGGATGACCCGAAATTAAAGCATATAATTAGTTAGTTACCTAATTGTAGCTAATTTCAGACTTCAATTACTAGATCTAAACATCTAGCCATTTCTTAATAAATGATTAACATTTTTAAATAGCCTAAATGTCCAAATAATATTCACAAATAATTCACAATAAAACATGATTTTTAAATCTCATTTACATTAATTTATAGACCAAATGGAAGGAATTCAGTGTTCAATTGCTGTAAATAAATGCCCATTTAAATCAGCTTTCCAGTGGGTTCCTGTGGAACGCGCTGGTTTAGAACGTTCACATTGCGGTAGATTTGTGCCCCCAAATGCCCAGAAAAATACTGCGGGATATAATGGGCCCAAAATGAGCTACTCGCAATATTAAACTTTGTATAAAGGGATCTTTAGAAGCCCTTTTTAATGTAAAAATATACAGTCTAACTTCAATTATTTGCTTTATGGGACCCTGCGGTTGCTGGCGGTCGCGGGTTTAGAGATGGATTTTTAAACTACTATAACTATTATACGAGGCCTTTAAAACTAATAATAGCTTTTGCGACGGGGTCTTCCAGCGATTTTTCGTTAATAATTAACTAGGCTGAACATCTTCGATTTGAACAGCCTAGAGAAAATCGCGTTTTAAACCCGCCCCCTCTAAACGGCGCCAAAATCGCGCACACCCGCAGCGGCAGATTTTCAACGACGCTTCAGGTAGGCTTTGCAACATACCTACTAATTGCGTTCTGATTTTCAATTATCTCCTGTGTTCCAGTTGTGGTGCATGTGCTGCGGTTGGCCGCGAAGCCAATGTATTGCCAAGGTCCCCAGGGTAGGACGCAATAAACAAGATGAAACAGATGTTCCAGACTATCATGCGAGATGCCATGACTCGTCGGTAAGTGAGATCCAGCACTGAAGTAGATTTAGTCAAAGGGTGGCACGGTGGCGCAGCAGTAGAGCTGTTGCCTCACAGCGCCAGGGACCCGGGATCGATCCCGACTATGGGTGCTGTCTGAAGGGCTGAATGGCCTACTCCTGCACCTATTGTCTATAGTCTATTGTCTGTACGGAGTTTGTACGTTCTCCCCGTGACCTGCGTGGTTTTTCTCCGGGTGCTCCGGTTTCCTCCCGCACTCCAAAGACGTTCGTATTTGTAGGTCAATCGGCTTGGTCTAAATGTAAAATTGTCCCCAGTGTGTGTAGGATAGTGCTAGTGTATGGGGATCGCCGGTCAACCACATTAACACTATCCCACACACACTGCGGACAATTTTACATTTAGACCGAAAACTCACTCATTTGATTTGAGAATGAAGGGACAGAAGTTTAGGGGTAACATGAGGGGGAGCTTCTTTACTCAGAGAGTGGTAGCTGTGTGGAATGAGCTTCTGGTGGAAGTGGTGGAGGCAGGTTCGATTTTATCATCTAAAAATAAATTGGATAGGTATATGGACGGGAAAGGAATGGAGGGTTATGGTCTGAGTGCAGGTAGATGGGACTAGGGGAGAATACGTGTTCGGCACGGACTAGAAGGGCCGAGATGGCCTGTTTCCGTGTTGTAATTGTTATATGGTTATATGATTACACCAAGTCGATTAATCTGCATGTCGCTGTATGTCTTTGGAGTGCGGAAGGGAACCAAAGTTTTATTTTTATATTTTTATATTTTTTCGTATTTACGTTTGTAGCCATGTCTTGGTTTGGTTTATCGTATTGTCAGGTGTCCCGAGGTACAGTGAAAAGCTGTAGCGTGCTAACCGGTCAGCGTGAAGACTATACAGGTACAAGATAGACCGGTCTTTGTAGCGTGGGAGGAAACCGAAGATCCCGGAGAAAAGTGCAGCATAGGTTCACCAGGTTAATTCCCGGGATAGCGGGACTGTCATATGCTGAGATAATGGAGCGGCTGGGCTTGTACACTCTGGAGTTTAGAAGGATGAGAGGGTATCTTATTGAAACATATAAGATTGTTAAGGGTTTGGACACGCTAGAGGCAGGAAACATGTTCCTGATGTTGGGGGAGTCCAGAACCAGGGGCCACACAGTTTAAAAATAAGGAGTAAGCCATTTAGAACGGAGACGAGGAAACACTTTTTCTCCCAGAGAGTGGTGAGTCTGTGGAATTCTCTGCCTCAGAGGGCGGTGGAGGCCGGTTCTCTGGATACTTTCAAGAGAGAGTTAGATAGGGCTCTTAAAGATAGTGGAGTCAGGGGAATATGGGGAGAAGGCAGGAACGGGGTACTGATTGGGGATGATCAGCCATGATCACATTGAATGGCGGTGCTGGCTCGATGGGTCGAATGCTCGAGAAACTCAGCGGGACAGCGTTTCGTGTCGAGACCCTTCCTTCAGACGTTCTCACGCCTCTAGTTTCCCCTCTCCCCTGACTCTCAGTCTGAAGAAGGGTCTCGACCCGAAACGTCACCCATTCCTTCTCTCCAGAGATGCTCCCTGTCCCTCTGAGTTACTCCAGCATTTTGTGCCTTACTTCGGATTAAACCAGCATCTGCAGTTCCTTCCTGCGCATAAATTGTGATAATCCAATTCTGTTGTCATGGCGATGACACAACTGTTGCAACATTAGTCATTTCTCCCAAAGCTTAAAAGGAACCATGTTCTATTAGTTATGTAGGGTGCAATCTTGGTATAATTCATCATTGGCTCCAACAAAGGCACGGTGGCGCAGCTTGCTGCCTTCACTGTACCTCAAGTGTCCCGAGGTACAGTGAAAAGTGACACTTTTTCTCACAGAGAGTTGTGAGTCTGTGGAATTCTCACTTCAGAGGGCGGTGGAGGCCAGTTCACTGGACACTTTCAAGAGAGAGTTAGATAGGGCTCTTAAAGATAGTGAGACGACAGATGGCACAATGGGCTAAGTGTTCGGCTGGCAACCGGAAGGTAGCTGGTTCGAATCCCGCTTGGAGTGCATACTGTCGTTGTGTGCTTGGGCAAGACACTTCACCCACCTTTGCCTGTGTGTGTGGATGTAATTGTGTGAAGCACTTTGGGGTCAATGCAAGTTGACTAAAAATGTGCTATATAAATAAAGACATTTAAAGACATAGCGGAGTCAGGGGATTAGGGGGAGAAGGCAGGAACGGGGTACATTGCCATGATCACATTGAATGGCGGTGCTGGCTCGAAGGGCCGAATGGCCTACTCCTGCACCTATTGTCTATTGTCTGTTGTCCAAAACCCACGCAGGTCACGGGGAGAACGTACAAACTCCATGCAGACAGCAGTGAGGCAGCAGCTCTACCCGCAGCGCCACTGTGACGCCCACAAGCAATAACACCGACCTAAAATACCCAAGGAGATGTCGTTATGTGTAAGCAAGCACTGCCTGCAAAGGTCCGTGGTTCAGTGCCCATGGGATTAGTCCCACCACTATTGAAATCAATACAAAAATGGAATATTGACCGGGCAACTTACAAAGCAATAACCCAATTACATTCAGAACAAATTACTGAGGATCATTCACATTTTATTCCATATACTCCATTTTCAAAATCTAATTTAGAAGCATTCGAGGATAATTAACAAATATTAGAGTTATCAAAGTGACTGCCAAATCATTTTTTTTTATCATCAATTGTAAATTTGTTCATCTGATTTGCGTATTTATAGTAAGAAACAGCTGGCCTTGTCTAACCCCAGTGTGCTGGGTTGTATTCGGCTATAGTAGTACTCCTACACCAATGTTCTATGTTTCTAAAACGGGAGACAGAGCACAGTCATTGCAACTCCCTGGTGATGGTGACATTTTTTTGTTTCAACACACTAGGCACATCAACGGAAAATGAAGTCATGAAGTGAAGAAGGCAACACAAGCTTGCCAGAACTGTAAATCAACCTCGATACAAGTGCACAGCTCCCACGCTATTTGATGTCAGATTTTATGCTTACAAGAAAAACCCATTAAGCTAATCAAGGTCATTTCTAGTTTGAAAATTGAAAGAAAAAGCTGGAGTAACTCAGCGGGACCGGCAGCATCTCTGGAGAGAAGGAACGGGTGACGTTTCGGGTCGAGACCCTTCTTTTCAGTTGAGTTTAGTTTACTTTAGAGATACAGAGGAGAAACAGGCCCTTCGGCCCACCGAGTCCGTACTGACCACCGATCCCCACACACGAACACTATCCCGGCGTGGCCTGTGGACTTTGGGAGGAGGTGCTTGACTCGGATGTCCAAGCCGCTGAGGAAGTTCCTCCAGTCCTGACGTCAGACTTCCATCACCCCGGCGAGCGGACCTGAACGCCCGGAGCGGCGACTGCGGGGGGCTCGGGAGGCCAAGACCACGGGTGAACATTAAGAACTACAGAGGAAGATGACTCACTGGGAAGTGGGAAACTTTTGAATCTGCTGTGTGGGGATGTTTTATGTTTGACTCTATCGTGTGTTGTGGTCTTTATACAATGTATCTTGCAACTTGTATCCTACAAACACCAGGGACAATTTATAATTTTTACCCAATCCAAATAATCTACAAACCTGCGCGTCTTTGGAGTGCGGGAGGAAACCGGAGCACCCGGAGAAAACCCACGCTGGTCACGGGGAGAACGTACAGACAGCGCCCGTAGTCGGGATCGAACCCGGGTCTCCGGCGCTGTGAGGCAGCAACTCCACTGCACTTCTTTTGGATGTACAGAGTCCTTCGTCAAAAGTGTTTAGTGTACGGGGATCGCTGCCCAGCATGGACTCGGTGGGCCGAAGGGCCTGTTTCCACGCTGTATGTCTAAACCAAACGAAGCAAATGACCGAAATGATTAATTCACTTCAATTGTAAGTTTAATTAAGTTGAGTGTTGGCAGATGAATAGAAGGCTAATTAATGGGGGGGGAATTAGTAAGGTCAAGCCTGTGAATTTAAACTTCCATTTTCTAAAATCAATAAGTCAGCTTGGCTTTAGTCAAAGCTTTTCAATTAAAAACAATCTGATGGGTACCATGACAAAGTCATGCCTGCAGTCCAACAGAGATGTCGGAAGAAGGGTCTCGGCCCGAAACGTCACCCATTCCTTCACTCCAGAGATGCTGCCCGTCCCGCTGAGTAACTCCAGCATTTTGTGTCCATCTTCATTTTAAACCAGCATCTGCAGTCCCTTGCCTAAACATAGATGTCTATTGCTGCCTTTATACGAAACATTTCACTTTCAATTGATGTTCAAGAAGGAACTGCAGATGCTGGAAAATCGAAGGTAGACAAAAAAATGCTGGAGGAACTCAGCGGGTGAGGCAGCATCTATGGAGCGAAGGAATAGGTGACGTTTCGGGTCGAGACCCTTCCGCAGACTGATGACAAAAATGCTGGAGGAACTCAGCGGGTGAGGCAGCATCTATGGAGCGAAGGAATAGGTGACGTTTCGGGTCGAGACCCTTCCGCAGACTGTTGACAAAAATGCTGGAGGAACTCAGCGGGTGAGGCAGCATCTATGGAGCGAAGGAATAGGTGACGTTTCGGGTCGAGGGGTCTCGACCCGAAACGTCACCTATTCCTTCGGGATCTCGACCCGAAACGTTGCCTATTTCCTTCGCTCCATAGATGCTGCCTCACCCGCTGAGTTTCTCCAGCACTTTTTTCTACCTTCACTTTCAATTGCCTCAGTCTGAAAAAAGGTCTCGACCCGAAACGTCACCCGTTCCTTCTCTCCAGAGACGCTGCCTGTCCCGCTGAGTTACTCCACCATTTTGTGATTATATCTTCGACTCCAACTTAAAGATTCCATTGAAGTAATTGGTTTAAAATCAAACTCTCAGAACCTAAACATCAATCAAATCTCTCTTTTCTGATTTCTTTACATTTGTTTCCGTTATTGTCGCATGAAAAGCTTTTTTTTTTTAAAGTTTAGTTTATTGTCACGTGTACCGAGGTACAGTGAAAAGCTTTTTGGTTGCCTGCTAACCAGTCAACGGAAAGACAATATGGAATGGAGCAGCTGGGCTTGTACACTCTGGAGTTGATGGGGACAAGCTTTTCCCTTTGAGAATAGGGAAGATTCAAACAAGAGGACATGACTTCAGAATTAAGGGACAGAAGTTTAGGGGTAACATGAGGGGGAACTTCTTTACTCAGAGAGTGGTAGCGGTGTGGATTGAGCTTCCAGTGGAAGTGGTGGAGGCAGGTTCGTTGGTATCATTTAAAAATAAATTGGATAGGCATATGGATGAGAAGGGAATGGAGGGTTATGGTATGAGTGCAGGCAGGTGGGACCAAGGGTAAAAAGTTGTTCGGCACGGACTTGTAGGGCCGAGATGGCCTGTTTCCGTGCTGTAATTGTTATATGGTTATATGGTTATATGGAGTTCAGAAGGATGAGAGGCAATCTCATTGAAACATATAAGATTGTTAAGGGTTTGGACACGCTAGAGGCAGGAAACATGTTCCCGATGTTGGGGGAGTCCAGAACCAGAGGCCACACCGTTTAAGAATAAGGAGTAAGCCATTTAGAACGGAGATGAGGAAACACTTTTTCTCACAGAGAGTGGTGAGTCTGTGGGATTCTCTGCCTCAGAGGGCGGTGGAAGCCGGTTCTCTGGATGCTTTCAAGAGAGAGCTCGATAGGGCTCTTAAAGATAGCGGAGTCAGGGGATATGGGGAGAAGGCAGGAACGGGGTACTGATTGGGGATGATCAGCCATGACCACAGTGAATGGCGGTGCTGGCTCGAAGGGCCGAATGGCCTACTCCAGCACCTATTGTCTAATACATGATTACAATCAAGCAGTCCACAGTGTGCAGATACAGGATAAAGGGCATTACATGTAGTGCAAGATAAAGTCCAGTAAAGTCAGATCGAGGGTCTCCAATGAGGTAGATGGGAGGTCAGGACCGCTCTCTAGTTGGTGATAGTTTGATTGAGTTGCCTGATAACGGCCGGGAAGAAACTGTCCCTGAATCTGGGTTCTAGGTGAATGTGTAGCAAGTACTGCAGATGCTGGTTTACACTATAAATAAACTAAACTTCTCCAAACACCACAGTGGTGCAGCGGTAGAGTCGCTGCCTTACAGCGAATGCAGCGCCGGAGACCCGGGTTCGATCCCGACTACGGGCGCTGTCTGTACGGAGTTTGCACGTTCTGCCCGTGACCCGTGTGAGTTTTCTCCGAGATCTTCGGTTTCCTCCCGCACTCCAAAGACGTGCAGGTTTGTAGGTTAATTGCCTTGGTAAATGTAAAAAACAATTGTCCCCAGTGGGTTAATGTGCGGGGATCGCTGGTCAGCGCGGGATGGGTGGGCCGAAGGGCCTGTTTCCGCACTATATCTCTAAACTAAAGGAGGAATTTCTTCAGTCAGAGGGTGGTGAATCTGTGGAATTCACTGCCACAGACGGCTGTGGAGGCCAAGTCAGTGGATATTTTTAAGGCAGAGATAGATAGATTCTTGATTAGTACGTGTATCAGGAGTTATGGGGAGAAGGCAGGAGGATGGGGTTAGGAGATCTTAGGTTTCCTCCCGCACTCCGAAGACGTGCAACAGGTTTGTCAGGAAAATCGGCTCGGTCAGTGTATGTGTAAATTGTCCCTGGTGTTAGTGTGCGGGGGACCGCTGGTCGGCACGGACCCGGAAGGGCCGAAGGGCCTGTCACCGCACTGTATCTCTGAGGCAGCCCTATTTGCGAAGGTGTTTCCTTTAGCGAGCGGCTCAATCATACTCATCGGGCTGTGACAGACCTGAAAGAAATCTGCCGGCAACACTCTGTGATATTGGTCTTTGTCACACATAATGCTTCCTCTGGATCAGGTAATAGCACGAGATTGCTGATCGTTGTGAAGGTGGCGTTTGTGGCTTCATGCAATTTCACGGCAGCAACTGTTCCCAATGTAACCCGGCTCTTTAGAGATTGCAAGCCATCCCGGAGGACTGATTGGCAATAACCGACGATGTTTCACCATCAATTGGACTTGTGCACGCTGGTTATGCATGACTAATAGACCCAGTCGCAGCTGCTATACACTCCTCATGTCTCCTCGCCAGATGCACAGACAGAGTCTCTTGCCCAGAGTAGGGGAAGCGAGGACCAGAGGACATGTAGGCTTAAAGTGAAGGGAAAAAGATTTGATAGGAATCTGAAGGAGTACATTTTGTCACACGAAAGGCTGTGGGTGTATGGAACGAGCTGCCAGAGGAGGTCGTTGAGGCAGGGACTATCCCAACGTTTAAGAAACATGGATAGGACAGGTTTGGAGGGATAGGGGCCAAACGTGGGGACTGGTGTAGATGGGGCATGTTGGCCGGTGTGGGCAAGATGGGCCGAAGGGCCTGTTTCCACGCTGCATGGCTTGATTAGCTAGTGGCAGCACAGTGGCTCAGCGGTAGAGTTGCCGCCTCACAGCGCCAGAGTCCCAGGTTCGATCCTGACCTCGGGTGCTGCCTGTGTGGAGTTTGTACGTTCAACCCTGTGACCTGTGTGTGGATTAAATTAGGGTGCTCCGGTTTCCTCCCACATTGTACGTCGCCGGGTTTGCTCATAGGTTCGAGGAGCATAATTTCGGGCATTCGGCCCATCGAGTCTACTCCACCATTCAATCACGGCTGATCTATCTCTCCCTCCCAACCCCATTCTCCTGCCTTCTCCCTAGAGAAAACTGAAAGTGAAAAACCTTTTCACACAGAGAGTGGTGAGTCTGTGGAATTCTCTGCCTCGGAGGGCGGTGGAGGCCGGTTCTCTGGATACTTTCAAGAGAGAGCTAGATAGGGCTCTTAAAGATAGCGGAGTCAGGGGGATATGGGGAGAAGGCAGGAACGGGGTACTGATTGGGGATGATCAGCCATGATCACATTGAATGGAGGTGCTGGCTCGAATGGTCGAATGGCCTACTCCTGCACCTATTGTCTGTTGTCTATTGAAATGGCTCAGTTTCCAAGTAATGTAAATTGGCATAGGATGTTTCTTTGGGTCAGTTCAAAGCAATATCGCGCGCCTTCATGCAGCACGCCAACTTGCGCTTCCCCAAGCGCAGGCTCGGCGCTCGTTTCACTGAACACCTCCAGTTTAGTTTCGAGATACAGCATGGAAGCAGGCCCTTCGGCCCACCGAGTCAACGCTGACCATCGATCACCCGTTCACACCAGTTCGATGGTGACCCCGTTTCCCATTCCACTCCCTGCACGCAATTTACAGAGGGTCAGTTAACCTGCAAACCCGCTCGTCTTTGGGATGTGGGAGGAGGCCGGAGTACCCACAGGAAACCCACGCGGTCACAAGCAAAGATTATAGAGGAGCAAGATAGACCACTCCTCGAAAAATGCGTAGTATGACGTGTGTGATTGTCGACGCCATTTTATTGAGCATTTTTTTGGGCTGTCATGGCGTCCTCATGTAAATCTTCATCTCACTGCTCCGCTATCAATTGTTCTAATCGTAAATCTAAACGACCAGACCTGTCATTCTTTAGGTTCCCCGATAAAAAAGAAAGGTTAGAAAATATTAATATTATTTTTTGTCGATATTTTGTCGTGAAAATGTTATTTTCTGTTCTCCCATCAACGGCCATTGTGAAACTAGGTTTGTCGGTACATTAGAAAGTTAGTAGACTTATTTTTAATAGATCTTTACTTACCACTATAATAAAGACAATTTTAACACTTCTGTACGTTTTTGGTTTTGTTCTTGTAAGGGATTGGTCTCCAAAATATGGCCCGCGGGACACATTGGGCCCAGTGACCACGAGATTTTTCGAGCTCAGACTCGAGTTCGAGAACGCGGCGGCTGTTACCCGTTATAGCCCTCGAATTGTCGAGACATCACAAGCAAAGATCACAAGCCTGCCGTGAAGAAGGGTGCAATCAAAGATTATACAACTCTGCTCTATCATCTTTGGGTGCACAATACAATGCAAGGGAGGGGGCTGTTCCCGCTACAAGATACTCGAGGATCTTTGCTTTGGATCAAAGATTATAGAGGAGCTCTATAATCTTTGCTTTGGATCACAGCGGGTGGCATACCGGAAGTCGCGTGTCGCTTAAAGAAATGGCGGCCGTGACGTTCCGTCACGTACTACACGTCAGTCCATTGGATTTCGGAGGAGTGGTCTATCTTGCTCTGCTATAAGATCTTTGGTCACAAGGATAACGTGCAAACTCCACTCACAGACAGCACCCGAGGTCAGGATCGAACCGGGGTCTCTGGCGCTGTGAGGCAGCAGCTCTACCCGCTGCCGCCCTATCCTGCCGAAAAATATACAATTCTTACATTACAATCATTGCTCCTCCCTACACTTTCCAGACTAGAAGACAGATGCAAAATGGTGGAGTAACTCAGCAGGACAGGCAGCATCTCTGGAGAGAAGGAATGGGTGACGTTTCGGGTCGAGACCCTTCTTCAGACCCGACCCGAGACTTCTGTCCCGACTCGAAACGTCACCCATTCCTTCTCCCCGGAGATGCTGCTGCCTGACCCGCTGAGTTTCTCCAACTTTGGGTGCCTATCTTCACAAATTCACAACTGTCTGGGTGAAAAAGTTTTTTCTCACCTCAGTCTTAAATGACCTCCCCTTTATTCTAAGACTGTGGCCCCTGGTTCTGGACTCGCCCAACATTGGGAACCTTTTTCCTGCATTGTCCAGCTTGGCCAGTCCTTTTATAATTTTATGTGTTTTTATTTTATTAAAAAAAATATCTCCCGTCTCTTTCAAGTAGTCATGTTCAAACTGTACTCACAAGTGTGACCTCCAGATAGTTATTAACCACCCAATGTTTCTGTGGCTTTCATTTGAAGCATTATTACAGTCCATTTGTTTCAATACAATGGATGATAATTTCCATTTGCACCGGGGGATTGAAGAGCTTTGATGATTCTAATCATTCTGTGCTAATGGAAATCACACGTTGTGCAAATAATATTAGCCCTTCAATAAAAGGCACACTTCACGTTCCAGCTTGTCTGGAGTAACAAGGTCGGAAGTGTGCTTGCTGGGTTATTTATGTTGCATTTCAATGACTTTCAGAAGCCAGCAGTAAGTCATCATTGGTATCTCATAGAAACATAGACAATAGGTGCAGGAGGAGGCCATTCGGCCCTTTGAGCCAGCACCGCCATTCATTGCGATCATGGCTACAAAGCCCTCAATGGGCTTGCCCCCTCCTACATTAAAAGTCTTCTCACCCACCGCTCCACCTCCAGGTCCCTCAGATCGGCCGACTTGGGGTTACTGGACATCCCGCGGTCTAGGCATAAGCTCAGGGGCGACCACGCCTTTGCGGTTGCAGCTCCTAGACTGTGGAACAGCATCCCTCTTCCCATCAGAACTGACACCTCCATCGACTCCTTTAAGTCAAGACTAAAATCTTATCTATACTCCCAAGCCTTCCCTGACGTCCACTGAGCGAGGGCTATATGTATATATATGTATGTAGTTTGTTTGTTTGTTTATACTATTCTTATAACAAATGTAAAGCACTTTGGCTAACGAGAGTTGTTTTTAAATGTGCTCGATAAATAAATGTGACTTGACTGACTTGACTTGACTTGGCATGGCTGATCGCCCCCAATCAATAACCCGTGCCTGCCTTCTCCCCATATCCCTTGACTCCACTAGCCCCTAGAGCTCTATCTAACTCTCTCTTTAATCCATTCGTAACACACTCCATGTATGGGCAGACACGGAGGTACACCTAAGTTTCCGAAGTGCGACAGGGGCTTTAGGTAAACAAAAATGCTGGAGAAACTCAGCGGGTGAGGCAGCATCTATGAAGCGAAGGAATAGGTGATGTTTCAGGCCGAGGCCCTTGGTTCGCTCCATAGACGCTGCCTCACCCGCTGAGTTTCTCCAGCATTTTTGTCTACCTTCGATTTTTCCAGCATCTGCAGTTCCTTCTTAAACCTATTTTCTACGTTTCCAAGTCTCTACGTGGGGATGATCGCTGGTCGGCGCGGGCTCAGTGGGACGAAGTGCCTGTTTCCACGCGCTATCTCTAAACCAGTGGTTCCCAACGTGGGCCGTACGCCCCACAGGGGGGCAATTTGATTTTTAAGGGGGGCATCAGGTAAACATATGTAGTTTATGTTTCAGATGTTATTTTGAGTAAATTCCATTTTCTGAGAATTGTTTCTTTGTCTGCTCGTGCTAAAATATGGGGGGGGCATCAGGATTTTAGAGGTGATTAGATGGGGCATGGCCAAAAAAAGGTTGGGAACCACTGCTCTAAACCAAACTAAACTGAACATCACACTACTTGATGCTAACGGCAGATGTAAACACACTAATGTCGCCAGACTATAAAATATGTTGCATCCATTCTGATTTAGTTTATACACCTCAGTCTGCGCTATCCATCACGATAATTGGCTAAATGAAACACTGCGGCCATAAACCATCTATTGAGTCCCCACCTTGCTCATTTTATTGTTCTCTCGAACCACAATAGGCAAATGAATTTCAATTAATACCGAAAACCACGTCAGAAATTAGAGGCGCAAAAGGCCGCTGTGTGACATGCTGGGATAATTTAATCTCTCCCGTGAATTTAATGCATAAATTTAAATCCATCGGCATGTTGAAGGTTTAATTAATGGCACATATGCTTAAAATGATAAGACCAGCCTCGGAAGTGACCCTGGTTATGAATGAAGCTGGAAGTATTCTCGACAATTAAAAATGCGGGCTAATTTCATAAATCTACAAATTGCAACTCTGAAAGATAAACCTTCTCCTCGAGTTAGAATTCTCCTCCTCTCGTTAGAAGAACATTTTAAATGGATTTGTTATTTATGCTGCTCTTCCTCGTAAATATACTCGTAACGCCACTAATTTTTTTAAAAGTTTAACGGTGGATTAAATGACCTTATTAGTCGGTATGTTAAGTATAACCAAGATGGAAGCCATAGACATAGACATAGAAAATAGGTGCAGGAGGAGGCCATTTGCCCATTCGGCCCTTCGAGCCAGCACCACCATTCATTGTGATCATGGCTGATCGTCCCCTATCAATAACCCATGCCTGCCTTCTCCCCATATCCCTTGACTCCATTAACCCCTAGAGCTTTATCTAACTCTCTCTTAAATCCATCCAGTGACTTAGCCACCACTGCCCTCCATAAATTCACAACTCTCTGGGTGAAAAGGTTTTTCTCACCTCAGTCTTAAATGAGCTCCCCTTTATTCTAAGACTGTGGCCCCTGGTTCAGGACTCGCCCAACATCGGGAACATTTTTCCTGCATCTAGCTTGTCCAGTCCTTTTATAATTGTATATGTTTCTATAAGATCCCCCTCATCCTTCTAAACTCCAGTGAATACAAGCCTAGTCTTTTCAATCTTTCCTCATATGACAGTCCTGCCATCCCAGGGATCAATCTCGTGAACCTACGCTGCACTGCCTTTATCACAAGGATGTTCTTCCTCAAATTAGTAGACCAAAACTGCACACAATACTCTAGATGTGGTCTTACCAGAGCCCTATCCGACTTCATAAGCCGACTTCATTTATCATCGTCGCTGACAGTCTTAGATTTTTTAAAGGTGGTTAAAAGTTGAATATAGTCTTATTAGAGGTGTACAAAATCATGAGAGGAAATTTCGGTAGATGAACAGAATCTCAGTCTGAAGAAGTTCGGCCGAATATTCTTCGAGAGCTGCTGCACCTGAGTTCCCAGCACAACAAATCTCTTGCCCAGAGAGGGAATCGAGGACAAGGACATAGTGTGTAGGGGGGGGAATGATTTAATAGGAATCCGAGGGGTAACTTTTTCACACAAAGGGTGGTGGGTGTATGGAACGAGCTGCCGGAGGAGGTAGTTGAGGCTGGGACTATCCCAACGTTTAAGAAACAGTTGGGCAGGCACATGGATAGGATAGGCTGAGAGGGATATGGGCCAAACACAAAACGCAGGCAGGTGGGTCTAATGTAGCTGGGACATGTTGGCCGGTGTGTGCAAGTGGGGCCGAAGGGCCTGTTTCCACACTGTATCACTCTGTGCCTCTATTTGTAATGGCGATCAATGCGTGTCAACCATCCTTGACTATCGTACCCCTGTCTGTTGCCTTTAGTTGAGAGATACAGCATGGAAGCAGGGCCTTCGGCCCACCAAGTTCACTGTGGCCAGTAGTGTTGCTGTCTCACAGCGCCAGAGAACTGGGTTCGATCCTGACCACGGGTGCTGTCTGTACGGAGTTCGCATGTTCTCCCCGTGACCTGCGTGGGTTTTCTCCAGCCTCCACTACCTTCCGTGGCAGAGAATTCCACAGATTCACAACTCTCTGGGTGAAAAAGTGATTCCTCATCTCAGTCCTAAATGGCCCACCCCTTATTCTTAATGGGCCAGCTTAGATGGGACATCTTGGTGTGGGGATGGACAAGTTGGGCCGAAGGGCCTGTTTCTTCGCTGTATGACTCTAAGTCCTTACTGGAACCACGACAAAAATAATCCATCAGCTAATGTACTGAACCATTGATCTAGGTCTCACCATAGCAACCAGGGAACTTACACTCACTGATAGACGCAAGGCGCTGGATAACTCAATGGGTCAGGCAGCAGGCAACATCTCTGGAGGTGACGTCTTCAGACTGATTATGGGTGGGGGGGGGCGGGTGGGCAGTGGGGGGGACAATGCCTGTCTTAGTGATGAAACTAAGAGGATAAACACAAAATGCTGGAGTAACTCAGCGGGACAGGCAGCATCTCTGGAGAGAAGGAATGGGTGACGTTTCAGGTCGAGACCCTTCTTCAGACAGAGAGTTAGGGGAGTGTCCCGCTGAGTTACTCCAGCAATTTGCATCTACCCCTATTTTCATCCCACACTCCAAAGACGTGCAGGTTTGTAGGTTAATTGGCTTCGGTAAAATAGTAAAATTGTCCCTAGTGTGTGTGGGATAGTGGTAGTGAACGGGGTGACCGCTGGTCGGTGCGGACTCGGTGGGCCGAAGGGCCTGTTTCTGCGCTTATCTCTGATGTTCAATTGTCAGGGACATCTCTAATAGACAATAGACAATAGACAATAGGTGCAGGAGTAGGCCATTCGGCCCTTTGAGCCAGCACCGCCATTCAATGTGATCATGGCTGATCATCCACAATCAGTACCCCATTCCTGCCTTCTCCCCATATCCCCTGACTCCGCTATCTTTAAGAGCCCTATCTAGCTCTCTCTTGAAAGCATCCAGAGAACCTGCCTCCACCGCCCTCTGAGGCAGAGAATTCCACACTCACTGGAATTCCACAATTCCACAGACTCACCACTCTCTGTGAGAAAAAGTGTTTCCTCGTCTCCGTTCTAAATGGCTTAGCGACAGATGGCACAATGGGCTAATTGTTCGGCTGGCAACCGGAAGGTAGCCGGTTCGAATCCCGCTTGGAGTGCATACTGTCGTTGTGTCCTTGGGCAAGACACTTCACCCACCTTTGCCTGTGTGTGAATGTGTGTGAATGTGTGTGAGTGATTGGTGGTGGTCGGAGGGGCCGTAGGCGCAGATTGGCAGCCACGCTTCCGTCAGTCTGCCCCAGGGCAGCTGTGGCTACAGAAGTAGCTTACCACCACCGAGTGTGACTGAGGAGTGAATGAATAATGCGATGTAAAGCGCCTTGAGTATTAGAAAGGCGCTATATAAATCCCATCCATTATTATTCTTATTCTTAAACTGTTGTCCCTGGTTCTGGACTCCCCCCCCCCATAATGTTTTGGGTCGTGACCTTTCTTCAGACTGATCAGGTAGATTAGCCACTGTGAACAGTGAGACAGGCAGGGGGGGGGGAGAGCTGGCAGCCTATTCCTGCTCCAAATGCCTTGTGTTCTCGTGCAGCGAGAAGGTGCAATAACATTTCTCTTTCGGAAGACACTTAGGATTGAAAACGTCTGCAGTGTTTTCACTGCAGTATTCTGGTAACAAAATCAGGTATATCTCAAGAACCTTGGACAGTCGAAAGCACTCCTCTGCTGACATCTAGAGGATTAGCAGAAACCTTCAACTCCGTGCTCAGAAATTGTGCAGGCTGGTATAGTTTTTAATAGACAATAGGGCAGTAGTAGGCCATTCGGCCCTTCGAGCCAGCACCGCCATTCAATGTGATCATGGCTGATCATCCCCAATCAGTACCCCGTTCCTGCTTTCTCTCCATGTCCTTTGATTCCCTTCGCCCTGAAATCTAAGTCTAACTCTCTCTTGAAAACATCCAGTGAATTGGCCTCCACTGCCTTCTGTGGCAAAGAATTCCATAGATTCACAATTCTCTGGGTGAAAACGTTTTTCCTTATCTCAGTCCCAAATGGCTTACCCTTCAGTCTGAAGAAGGGTCGCGACCTGTAATTGCCACCCATTCCTTGTGTCATATTTTCACACCTTAGACCTCTCCCCATATCCCCTGACTCCGCTATTTTTAAGAGCCCTATCTAGCTCTCTCTTGAAAGCATCCAGAGAACCGGCCTCCACCGCCCTCTGAGGCAGAGAGTTCCACGGACTCACAACATTCTGTGTGGAAAAGTGTTTCCTCGTCTCTGTTCTAAACTTTAGTTTCAGTTTTAGAAAAACAGCGTGGAAACAGGCCCTTCGGCTCAGTGAGTCCGCACCGACCAGCGATCCCCGCACGTTAACACTATCCTACGCACACTAGGGATAATTTACATTCACAACAAGCCAATTAGCCAACACAACCTGCACGTCTTTGGAGTGTGGGAGGTAACCGGAGATCCCGGAGAAAACCCACGCGGGTCACGGGGAGAACGTGCAAGCTCCGTACAGGCAGCACCCGTAGCCGGGTCTCTGGCGCTTCGACCATTCAATGTGATCATGGCTGATCATCCTCAATCAGTACCCCGTCCCTGCCTTCTCCCCATATCCCATGACTCCACTATTTTTAAGAGCCCTATCTAGCTCTCTCTTGAAATCATCCAGAGAACCTGCCTCCATCGCCCTCTGAGGCAGAGAATTCCACAGACTCACAACTCAATGTCCGGTATATGGGGCCTTGATGAAGGTCTACTTGGACTCCTTATCTAGGTTTATTAATGTCACGTGTGCTGAGGTACAAAGACATGCCATTCAATCGGATCAGATAATATTATACATAAATAAAATCAAGTCAAAACCAATTAAGCGGTAGAATTGCTGCCTCACAGCGCCGGTGACACGGGTTCGATCCCCATTACGGGTGCTGTCTGTACGGAGTTTGTGCGTTCTCCCCATGACCTGCGTGGGTTTCCTCCCACACTCCAAAGACGTATAGGTTTGTGGGTTAATTGGCTTGGTATAAATGTAAATTGTCCCTCGTGTGTGTATGGCTAGTGTCAGTGTGAGGGAATCGCTGGCCGGCACGGACTTGGTGGGCCGAAGGGCCTGTTTCCGTGCTGGATCTCTAAACTACAGTACAAAAGGTAGAGAGAGCAAAGGGGAAGATACAGAAGATAGTTCTCAGCGTTGTAGCGCATCAGTTTACAGTTGTACTAAAACAACTCGGTCTAATGCTGAAATTTGAAATTATATTTAAGGATTAAACTTGTTAATATTTAATTACTTGTCACATTAAATTATGACAACAGGGATTTGACTTGACAGCTAAATGAGTGTCTTGGCATCGGTTTGGTGACATTTATTGCAAAAAAAGACAATCGTGAAGTGCAGGAAGAATGTACTCTCCCAACTGAGCAAGTAAACAGGAGGAGAATTAAATGCATGAAGCAAAAATATTTTATATCATGCAACTGAGTTTGAATAAAATTGGAACATTTATCATTTCTGACGGAGGCATGTTGGTGAATATTACAGCTCGATGGCAGAATTAAAATTTTATATCGAGGCAAAATAACACACAAGTGCATTAATTCAGATAACTCATTAAGAGCGGCATGGTGGCGCAGCGGTAGAGTTGCTGCCTCACAGCGCCGGTGACCCGGGTTCGATCCCGACCACGGGCGCTGTCTGCACGGAGTTTGTACGTTCTCCCCGTGACCTGCGTGGGTTTTCTCCGAGATCTTCAGTTCCCTCCCACACTCCAAGGTCCTACAGGTATGTTGGTAAATTGGCTTGATATAGACAATAGACAATAGGTGCAGGAGTAGGCCATTCGGCCCTTCGAGCCAGCACCGCCATTCAATGTGATCATGGCTGATCATCCCCAATCAGTACCCATTCCTGCCTTCTCCCCATATCCCCTGACTCCGCTATTTATACAGCAAGTGTAAATTGTCCCAGGGTTAAGATTAATGTGCGGGGTTTGCTGGTCAGTGCGGACTCGGTGGGCCGAAGGGCCCGTTTCTATGCTGTACCTCTAAATAAACTAAAATAAAGTTATTACTGTAAATTACTGCAATAAGTTTATTGTTAACTGAAGTTATTACTGTGGGTTTGCTCCGAGATCTTCGGTTTCCTCCCACACGCCAAAGACAGGTTTGTTTCCGCGCTGTATCTCTAAACTAAACTAATGTGCATTAATTCAGATAACTCATTAAGTGTATAAAACCATGAGGGGAATTGATAGGGTGAATCAGGGGAAGAGGGTAATAGGACATTTTTTACCCTCTTAAAGGGCTCTTAATGATAGTGGAGTCAGGGGATATGGGGAGAAGGCAGGAACGGGGTACTGATTCTGGATGATCAGCCATGATCATATTGAATGGCAGTGCTGGCTCGAAGGACCGAATGGCCTCCTCCTGCACCTATTGTCTATGTTTCTATTTTGTGTCTATTTCAGTGTGAGGAAGGGTCTCGACCCGAAACATCACCCATTCCTTCTCTCCAGAGATGCTGCCTGTCCCGCTGAGTTACTCCAGCATTTTGTGTCCATCCTACAGCCCTAATCATGAAATGCACAGTGGATAAACAGAACCAAAAGCACATGGAGGTTTTAACATGTAATGTAATGAATAAGCCACAGTGGGTCACAAAGGCTAATATACACTTGGCATTAATAGAAAAACAAATAGAAGTGACTAAGAGAATGATTGAAGAGGTAGATTAAACCAACCAGTATTACTCGAGGACCTTATGACTTATGACCTTACAGAGATGCTGTCTGACCAGCTGAGTTACTCCAGCTTTTTGTGTCTATCTTCTGAATAAAATTTATGTCTGGACATGGTTAACAGTAATGGGCCTGTCCCACTTACGAGACTTTCCTCATCTCCGTTCTAAATGGTTTACTCCTTATTCTTAAACTGTGGCCCCTGGTTTCTGGACTCTCCCGACATCGGGAACATGGGTTAAGATTGTTAAGGGTTTGGACACGCTAGAGGCTAGAGTACATTTGAGTACAAGCCAAATTACATAATTAGATGTTGGTGGAGTCCAGAACCAGGGGCCACAGTTTAAGGATAAGGGGGGGGAAAATCTTTTAGGACCGAGATGTGGACAACTTTTTTCCCACAGAGAGTGGTGAATCTCTGGAATTCTCTGCTGCAGAAGGTAGTTGAGGCCAGTTCATTGGCTATATTTAAGAGGGAGTTAGATGTGGCCCTTGTGGCTAAAGGGATCAGGGGGTATGGAGAGAAGGCAGGTACAGGATACTGAGTTGGATGATCAGCCATGATCATATTGAATGGCGGTGCAGGCTCGAAGGCCTACTCCTGCACCTATTTTCTATGTTTCTATGTTAAGAATAAGGAGTAAGCCATTTAGAATGGAGATGAGGAAACACTTTTTCTCACAGAGAGTTGTGAGTCTGTTGAATTCTCTGCCTCAGGGGGCGGTAGAGGCGGGTTCTCTGGATGCTTTCAAGAGAGATAGATAGGGCTCTTAAAAATAGCGAAGTCTGGGGATATTGGGAGAAGGCAGGAACGGGGTATTGATTGGGGATGATCAGCCATGATCACATTGAATGGTGGTGCAGGCTCGAAGGGCCGAATGGCCTCCTCCTGCACCTATTGTCTATTGGCTATTGACTATCCCAACATTTACGAAACAGTTAGACAGGTACATGGATATAGGACAGGTATGGAGGCATATGGACTAAACATGGGCAGGTGGGACTAGGTAGTTGGGACATGTTGGCCGGTGTGGGCAAGTTGGGCTGAAGGGCCTGTTTCCACACTGTATCACTGTGACCAAACAACACAAGACTGTTGGTGCCATAATCTGTTTACTGAAATAAGAATTCAGTGTTCAAGGTCTCAACCCGAAACGTCACCCATTCCTTCTATCCAGAAATGCTGCATGTCGCGCTGAATTACTCCAGCATTTTGTGTCTATCTTCAATGTTCATGCCGTTAGGTTGATAGCTACCCAAGCGAATGTGAGGTGCTGTTCCTCCAGTTACTCCAACACTTTGCATGGAGTTACTCCAGAATAATCACCAATTAATAGTGCGATGACAGCCAATTAACTTGAATCACACAGATCCAAGGACGACAGATGGCACAATGGGCTAAGTGTTCGGCTGGCAACCTGAAGGTGGCCGGTTCGAATCCTGCTTGGAGTGCATACTGTCGTTGTGTCCTTGGGCAAGACACTTCACCCACCTTTGCCTGTGTGTGAATGTGTGTGAGTGATTGGTGGTGGTCGGAGGGGCCGTAGGCGCAGATTGGCAGCCACGCTTCCGTCAGTCTGCCCCAGGGCAGCTGTGGCTACAGAAGTAGCTTACCACCACCGAGTGTGACTGAGGAGTGAATGAATAATGCGATGTAAAGCGCCTTGAGTATTAGAAAGGCGCTATATAAATCCCATCCATTATTATTATTATTATAAACAAAACATTATTATTATTATTATCAAGTTACACGGCGAAACAACAGGAAGTTTGCATTAAAGACAGCCAGCAAGCATTTCTCATTTTCTGTAAATGCTATGTCAACAGGAATACGTTTCACAAGAACATGATAACAATGCAGAAACTTCGGATGGAAGTGGCTGAGACAAGTGGCAGGTGCTTGTAGCTAGATAGGGACGAGGAAAAGATAAGACACAAAATGCTGGAGTAACTCAGCGGGTCAGGCAGCATCTCTGGTGGGGGATAGACACAAAATGCTGGAGTAACTCAGCGGGTCAGGCAGCATCTCCGGATTGAATGAATGGGTGACGTTTCGGGGTCGAGACCGTTCTTCAGGCTGAGAGTCAGGTGAGAGGGAGACACAGTGATAAGGAAGGGCAAGGTGTAAAGAGAAGACATCAAAGGAGATGGGGCACAAGGAAAATGTAAAATAAACCATTGTTAGCTAGGAGAAGGTGACAACAAAGCAAACACAGATAAAATGTAATCAGGGAGGCAGTCAGACTGGTAGGAGAACTGGGATGGGGGAGGGATGGAGTGAGAGGGAAAGCAAGGGTTACTTGAAGTTAGAGAAGTCAATTTTCATACCGCTGGGGTGTAAGCTGCCCAAGCAAAAGGAAAGTTGTGTGTATAAAGATAATATATATAAGCATCTGGATAAACAGGGTCTGATTAGGAACAGTCAACATGGATTTGTGCCTGGAAGGTCATGTTTGACTAATCTTCTTGAATTTTTTGAAGAGGTTACTCGGGAAATTGATGAGGGTAAAGCAGTGGATGTTGTATATATGGACTTCAGTAAGGCCTTTGCCAAGGTTCCTCATGGAAGGTTGGTTAAGAAGGTTCAATTGTTGGGTATTAATGGTGGAGTAGCAAGATGGATTCAACAGTGGCTGAATGGGAGATGCCAGAGAGTAATGGTGGATGGCTGTTTGTCAGGTTGGAGGCCAGTGACTAGTGGGGTGCCACAGGGATCTGTGTTGGGTCCACTGTTGTTTGTCATGTACATCAATGATCTGGATGATGGTGTGGTAAATTGGATTAGTAAGTATGCAGATGATATTAAGATAGGTGGTGTTGTGGATAATGAAGTAGATTTTCAAAGTCTACAGAGAGATTTATGCCAGTTGGAAGAGTGGGCTGAAAGATGGCAGATGGAGTTTAATGCTGATAAGTGTGAGGTGCTACATCTTGGCAGGACAAATCAAAATAGGACGTACATGGTAAATGGTAGGGAATTGAAGAATGCAGTTGAACAGAGGGATCTGGGAATAACTGTGCACAGTTCCCTGAAGGTGGAATCTCATGTAGATAGGGTGGTAAAGAAAGCTTTTGGTGTGTTGGCCTTTATAAATCAGAGCATTGAGTATAGAAGTTGGGATGTAATGTTAAAATTGTACAAGGCATTGGTGAGGCCAATTCTGGAGTATGGTGTACAATTTTGGTCGTCTAATTATAGGAAGGATGTCAACAAAATAGAGAGTACAGAGGAGATTTACTAGAATGTTGCCTGGGTTTCAGCAACTAAGTCACAGAGAAAGGTTGAACAAGTTAGGGCTTTATTCTTTGGAGCGCAGAAGGCTAAGGGGGGACTTGATAGAGGTCTTTAAAATGATGAGAGGGATAGACAGAGTTGACGTGGATAAGCTTTTCCCACTGAGAGTAGGGAAGATTCAAACAAGAGGACATGACTTGAGAATTAAGGGACAGAAGTTTAGGGGTAACATGAGGGGGAACTTCTTTACTCAGAGAGTGGTAGATGTGTGGAATGAGCTTCCAGTGGAGGTGGTGGAGGCAGGTTCGATTTTATCATTTAAAAATAAATTGGATAGTTATATGGACGGGAAAGGAATGGAGGGTTATGGTCTGAGTGCAGGTAGATGGGACTAGGGGAGAATAAGTGTTCGGCACGGACTAGAAGGGCCGAGATTCAGATTCAGATTCAGATTCAATTTTAATTGTCATTGTCAGTGTACAGTACAGAGACAACGAAATGCAGTTAGCATCTCCCTGGAAGAGCGACATAGCAAATGATTTGAATAAATAATAATAAGTGTCCGGGGGGGGGGGTGATTGGCAGTCACCGAGGTACGTTGTTGAGTAGAGTGACAGCCGCCGGGAAGAAGCTGTTCCTGGACCTGCTGGTTCGGCAACGGAGAGACCTGTAGCGCCTCCCGGATGGTAGGAGGGTAAACAGTCCATGGTTGGGGTGAGAGCAGTCCTTGGCGATGCTGAGCGCCCTCCGCAGACAACGCTTGCTTTGGACAGACTCAATGGAGGGGAGCGAGGAACCGGTGATGCGTTGGGCAATTTTCACCACCCTCTGCAATGCCTTCCAGTCGGAGACAGAGCAGTTGCCGTACCATACTGTGATGCAGTTGGTAAGGATGCTCTCGATGGTGCAGCGGTAGAAGTTCACCAGGATCTGAGGAGACAGATGGACCTTTTCAGTCTCCTCAGGAAGAAGAGACGCTGGTGAGCCTTCTTGATCAGAGTTGAGGTATTGTGGGTCCAAGAGAGGTCATCGGAGATGTTGACTCCCAGGAACCTGAAGCTAGAAACACGTTCCACCTCCGTCCCGTTAATGTGGATGGGGGTGTGCGTGCCGCCCCTGGACTTCCTGAAGTCTACAATGAGCTCCTTGGTCTTCTTGGAGTTAATGGCCAGGTTGTTGTCAGCGCACCATGCTGCTAAGTGCTGGACCTCCTCCCTGTAGGCCGACTCATCGTTGTTGCTGATGAGGCCAATCACTGTTGTATCATCTGCATACTTGATGATGGTGTTAGTACCATGTACAGGTGTGCAGTCATAGGTGAAGAGGGAGTAGAGGAGGGGGCTCAGCACACAGCCCTGTGGAACGCCGGTGTTCAGGGTGAGGGTTGAAGAGGTGTGCTTGTCTAACCTAACAGACTGGGGTCTGTTGGTTAGAAAGTCCAGTATCCAGTTGCAGAGGGAGGGGTCGATGCCCAGGTTACCGAGTTTGGTGATCAGTTTTGATGGTATAATGGTGTTGAATGCTGAGCTGTAATCGATGAACAGCATTCTTACGTAAGTGTCTCTGTTGTCGAGGTGGGAGAGGGCGGAGTGAAGTGCCGTTGAGATGGCATCCTCCGTACTCCTGTTCTTGCGGTAGGCAAACTGATAGGGATCCAGTGTGGGGGGTAGGCAGCTTTTGAGGTGTGCCAGGACCAGCCTCTCGAAGCACTTGGTGATGATGGGGGTAAATGCAACTGGGCGGAAGTCGTTGAGGCTTGCTGCAGTGGAATGTTTTGGCACTGGCATGATGGAGGTGGTTTTAAGGCACGTGGGGACAACTGCTTGGGCAAGTGACAAGTTGAAGATGTCAGTCCAGACGTCTGTCAGCTGCGCAGCACAGGCCCTGAGCACGCGCCCGGGGATGCCGTCAGGGCCAGCAGCTTTACGTGCATTAGTCCTACTCAGTGCCACGTATACGTCGTAGGGGGTGAGTGTGAGGGGTTGGTGATCGGCAGGTAGCACAGCCTTGATGGCTGTCTCTAGATTGTCCCTGTCGAAGCGGCCATAGAAGTGATTAAGCTCCTCAAGGAAGGAGGCGTCGCTGGATGTGGGGGTGGTGTTGGAGGGTCTGTAGTCCGTGATGGCCTGGATGCCTTGCCACATGCGTCGGGGGTCGGAGTTGTTGTTGAAGTGCTCCTCAATCCTGAGCTTATGGCAGTGCTTGGCCTTCTTGATGCCCCTCTTCAGGTTAGCCCTGGCTGAACTGTAGGCTCGAGCATCGCCTGACCTGAAAGCGGTGTCCCGTGCTTTCAGCAGTAGCCTTACCTCGCTGTTCATCCATGGCTTCTGATTCGGGAATATGGTCACCTGTTTGAGGGAGGTGACACTATTGATGGTGGAGTTTATAAAAGTCCAGAACAGAGGATGTGTAGGAATCAATGTCCGTGTGGGAGTCAAGGGTGGCCTGGGCTGCAAACGCCTTCCAGTCAGTGTTTCCAAAACACTGCTGAAGTGTGAAGTCCGCTTCCTCTGACCAGACTTTAACTGTCCTCACAGTTGGTTTAACCCGTCTGATGAGTGGGGAGTACTTAGGGAGCAGGAACAATGAGACGTGATCAGACTGACCAAGGTGGGGGAGGGGGATGGCTTTGTAAGCTTCAGCCATGTTCAGCCAAGATGGCCTGTTTCAGTGCTGAAATTGTTATATGGTTATATGAGTAAATACATAGAAACATAGAACATAGGTGCAGGAGTAGTCCATTCAGCCCTTCGAGCCAGCACCGCCATTCAATATGATCATGGCTGATCATCGAAAATCAATACCCCGTTCCTGCTTTCTCCCCATATCCCTTGATTCCGTTAGCCCTAAATATTGGGAGGAGACTTTTTTTGCAGTGTAATCAGGGAAGACATGGCTCGAAAGGTGATCGAAGTCCTCAAACGTATCCTTCTTCACAACATCCTAAAATGCATATTGATGTGGAGAGTAGACACAGAGTGCTGGAGTAACTCAGCGGGTCAGGCAGCATCTCTGGAGGAAACGGACGGGTGATGTTTTGGGTCGGGGCCCTTCTTCAGATCCGAAACGTCACCCGTTATTTTTCTCCAGAGTTGCTGCGCGACCCACTGAATTCCTCCAGCACTTTATGTCCGTCATTGGTACAAACCAGCATCTGCAGTTCCTTTTTACACGATGCAGAGGGCACTGGAGCATAGTCATCCCAATATCAAACCATGTACTGTAAACCTTCATTAGAATGGACCATGGGGGGGGAATGGTGTCCGTTATTGTCGATTTTCCGCTGTAACCAAGTAAGGGATTATCATTGTATCATTGCCGGCTAATGCGCAAATAGACACAGAGTGCTGGAGTAACTCAGCGGGTCAGGCGGCATCCTTAGAGAACATGGGCAGGTGGTGTTTAAGAAGGAACTGCAGATGCTGGAAAATCGAAGGTAGACAAAAGTGCTGGAGAAACTCAGCAGGTGCAGCAGCATCTATGGAGCGAAGGAAATAGGCAATGTTTTGGGCCAAAACCCTTCTTCAGACTGATGTAGGGTGGGGGGGGAGGGGGGGAGAAGAAAGGTAAAAGGAAGAGGAGCCCGAGGGCTGAGGAAGAGCTGCGAAGGGGAGGAGACAGCAAAGGCTACCGGAAATTGGTGAATTCAATGTTTATGCCACTAGGGTGCAGGCTGCCCAAGCGGAATACGAGGCGCTGCTCCTCCAATTTCCGGTGGTGCTCACTCTGACCATGGAGGAGGCCCAGGACAGAAAGGTCGGATTCGGAATGGGAGGGGGAGTTGAAGTGCTGAGCCACCGGGAGATCAGGTTGGTTCATGCGGACCGAGCGGAGGTGTTGGGCGAAACGATCGACAAGCCTACGCTTGGTCTCACCGATGTAGATCAGCTGACATCTAGAGCAGCGGATGCAATTTGGACAGGTGGTGTTTCAGGTCGAGACCCTTCTTCAGTCTCTCGGTCTGGAACTGGGCCTGGAATCCAGGTGAGTTGACGGCCCCCGGCCTGCTGGTGGCCAGGGTAGAGGCGAGGATCGGCAGAGCTTTTGGCCATGGGCCACGGGCAGGAGTTGACTGGGCGGCAGTGTGGGCCGGAGGTGGCGGTGAAGGTCGGCTAGTGAAGGTTACCAGTGAAGGTCGGTGGTCCCTTCCGCTATAACCGAAATCCCTCATAAAGACGATGTGTTTACTGTACTTACCAACAAGGGCGGTTAGATGATGACCTGCATAAAGCTACCAGTTGTAACTGCAAATTCCTGTGCATAGGTGAAACCAAAACATCCTGACCTTAAGCTCTTTGGTTAAGAAGGAACTGCAGATGCTGGAAAATCGAAGGTAGACAAAAGTGCTGGAGAAACTCAGCGGGTGCAGCAGCATCTATGGAGCGAAGGAAATAGGCAACGTTTCGTCCCGAAACGTTGCCTATTTCCTTCGCTCCATAGATGCTGCTGCACCCGCTGAGTTTCTCCAGCACTTTTGTCTACCTGATCTTAAGCTCCATACCATGTGGCTCACTTGTCCAATATATCCTTTAATTCCTCCCCTCTCCCACACAAAAAAAGTGTATTTTTTGCCAAATTGTCCCTAGTTGTAGGATAGTGTTACTGTACGGTGTGATTGCTGGTCAGCATGGACTTGGTGGGACGAAGGGCCTGTTTCCGCACTCTCTCCAGCCCTCCCCCATCCTAGTTCTCCGACCAATCTGACTGTCCTGTCCTCCTGGCTACATTCTATCTTTGACTGCTTCGTTGTAACCTTCCCCTGGCCAACAATGATCTGTTCTACACTTCAATCTCACCCCCCTTTGATGTCATGTTCCATATCACTGTGTCGCCCTCTCCCCTGACTCTCAGCCTGAAGAAGGATCTCGACCCGAAACGGCGCCCATCCCTTCTCTCCAGAGAGGCTGCCTGTCCCGCTGAGTTACTCCAGCACTTTGTGCCTATCTTCGGTGTAAACCAGACCGGATAGACTCGGCTTGTACTCGCTAGAATTTAGGAGATTGAGGGGGGGATCTTATAGAAACTTACAAAATTCTTAAGGGGTTGGACAGGCTAGATGCAGGAAGATTGCTCCCGATGTTGGGGAAGTCCAGGACAAGGGGTCACAGCTTAAGGATAGAGGGGAAATCCTTTAGGACCGAGATGAGAAAAACATTTTTCACACAGAGAGTGGTGAATCTCTGGAACTCTCTGCCACAGAAGGTAGTTGAGGCCAGTTCATTGGCTATATTTAAGAGGGAGTTAGATGTGGCTCTGATAGCTAAAGGGATCAGGGAGTATGGAGAGAAGGCAGGTACGGGATACTGAGTTGGATGATCAGCCATGGTCATATTGAGTGGCGGTGCAGGCTCGAAGGGCCGAATGGCCTACTCCTGCACCTATTGTCTATGTTTCTATGTTTCTAGCACCTGCAGTTCCTTCCCGCACACTGTTTCCGCTTGTATCTATAAAGTCTAACATCTTCTGACACCACTGCTCGGGTCCAATAATTGAATGTAGTCAATCAATTGCAGCAATTACTTTAGAGGTGAAATCGCTTTGCATAAACGTATGATTGGAAAAGACGACTAGGCAAATAAAAGTTTATTTTCTTTTAAAACATGTTTGCAACTCTGAACAAAATATCGATTAATTCATCGTGGACTTACAAGACAACTCAAATACCATCGATCCTGCAACTCAAAGGCTAGAATAATCCAGCCTATCGTCCACCAGTGTGTTTGCATAAAATGGATAAATTCCAAACTGCAACCATTAATACCACAGACACCCCATAAAAGGTAAAAAGGAATTCAGGAGAAGCTTCCTCGTTCAGAGGTTAAGGCAGGTAGCATTAAAGTGATGGGGAGCCTATAGACAAACAAGAAGGCAAAGAGCACACCACTTGGGTTACAGATCAGGTTCAAGGAGATCTTGCTAACCCCAATGAGATACTTACATCTACGCAATCAGTTTTTCTTTTTAATGAGCTTGTTAACATGTCGGTTGACGGACACAAAACGCTGGAGTAACTCAGCGGGACGGGCAGCATCTCTGGAGCGACGGAATGGGTGACGTTTCGGGTCGAGACCCTCCTTTAGACTGTCAGACTTCAGTCTGAAGAAGGGTCTGAGAACCTAAATGTCGCCCATTTCTTCTCTCCAGAGATGCTGCCTGTCCCGCTGAGTAACTCCAGCCTTTTGTGTCGATCTTCGGTTTAAACCAACATCTGCAGTTCCTTCCTAAACATGTGGGTAGATGTTTATTGCATATGGAGTTGGCATATTCAGTTAGCATAAGTTGGTGTATGCAGTTTAGACTTGGTCGAGTGCATATCCTGGTGTTATAGCGCAAGTACTTTGTGTTTTAATTGTAATGGGTGGAACATCAAGCAATTGGGCCAATAGACAATTATTTTCCACTTGTTAGAAGCAGGTGAACTGAAGTTGGGAGTTTACAAAAGTGGATTTCGAAATGCCAGACCAAAGCTGGAAAGGGAATGGGTTTAGCCTGGAGTTCTCTACCATGGACTCAATGCTGAACTGCCCAGCTCTTCCCTTTATTCCTGCTGCATTTACACGTGGGTGCACCCAGCCTGTGCGGCTAAACACCGAGAACTTAACGCACCACACGATGGGATATATAGACAACAGTAGCTGGAATGTGAGGCACTTTTTAAGGCCAGTTTTTTTATTCTCGCTGGAGGTGAATTCAACTCTTCAAGTAATTATTCTGCAGAATGATTCTAGTTTCTTGAGAAAAAAAATTTGAAGAACAAAGACCAAAAAAAACAAATGGGGATTGAAACATTCACATGCAGACGACTATAAAAATGCACCACCAGTACTTCATTGCAAGTCCGTAACTTGTTACTGAAAAGTAGAGCAAGATAATTAAGTTGAACACGTGCACTCCAGCTTACATAAAACTTTTAAATATACTTCCATTTTGCTAGAAATGTAACATGTAGAAAAGATCGGTACAATTGATTTTCACTGTACAGACTAGGAGTCAAGAAAGGGTAAAAAGTAAATTGTCGGTTGCAAAGAATGCAACGATTTCTCATTGGTCTCACTTCCCCAAATGGTCTTGTTTAAATAAACCTACAGCTCGTCGTGCTTGAGTGGCTCGGCGCTGGGCTTGATGAAGACACCTTCCATGACCGTCCAGTAATTGTTGGCATCGGGGCTGAAGGTGCCGTGGACCTCCAGCTGACCCCTGATGGGGTGGCCGTACTGCTCGCCTGTTATGGTGAGGAAGGCCTGGGTCCCCACGTGCTTTAAGCGAACGTCTTCGTCCCGCTCCCAGCTCGTGCCGCCGCACTGCACGGTCCACACGTCCAGGTCGTCCCCGTCTCCATTCTCACCGAACGCGCTCACTTCCTGCGTGGAAAAGTGGCGCAAGGTTAGCGGTGGGGTAGTCACGCCAACAATTAAACAGCTGACGTCGAAACCGAACACACAAAATGGTGGAGTAACCCAGCGGGTCAGGCAGCGTCATTAGAATCATAGATAGACACAAAATGGTGGGGTAACTCAGCGGGACAGGCAGAGAGAAGGAATGGGTGACGTTTCGGGTCGAGACCCTTCTTCAGACAGTCATTAGAATCATACTCTCCAGTGCAAAAAAAAATGCTCTGGTAGGTAGGCGCCAGTTTTAGTTTAGTTTAGAGATACAGCGCGGAAACAGGCCCTTCGGCCCACCGAGTCCACGCCGACCAACGATCCCCGCACACTAACACTATCCTGCACACGCTAGGGACAATTTTTACATTTATACCAAGTCAATAAACCTACAAACCTGCACGTCTTTGGAGTGTGGGACGAAACCGAAGATCTCAGGAGTAAACCTACGCTGGACACGGGGAGAACGTACAAGCTCCGTACAGACAAGCACCCGTAGTCAGGATCGAACCCGGGTCACTGACGCTGTGAGGCAGTAGCTCTACCGTTGTGCCACCGTGCCGCCCTAGTGCTAGAGTGATCACACCAACATTTAAGATAAGGTGATATTGAAACCGAAGAGACACAAAATGCTGGAGTAACTCAGCGGGACAGGCAGCATCTCTGGAGAGAAGGAATGGGTGACGTTTCAAGTTGAGACCCTTCTTCAGACTGAGAATCAGGGAAGACGGAGATATAGAGATATGGAAGGGTGAGATGAAAATACAGATCAAAGGGGACAATGGTCAAGGAAATGTGGAATGGTACATTGTAAGGCTTGGAGAAGGTGACAACGAGGCATACAATCAGTAATATTTAATCAGAGGAACAGTGGAACTAGTCGGAAAATTAGGTTGGGGAAAGGACGGAGAGAGTGGGAAAGCAAGGGTTACTTGAAGTTAGAGACATTTATATTCATACTGCTGGGTTGTAAGGTGCCCAAGCGAAATATGAGGTGTTGTTCCTACAGCATCATTAGCAATTCTCAGCAATTCTCTGCCTCAGAAGGCAGCAAAGGCCAATTCTCTGGATGCTTTCAAGAGAGAGTTAGATAGGGCTCTTAAAGATAGCGGGGTCAGGGGATATGGAGATAAGGCAAGAACGGGGTACTGATTCTGGATGATCTGATTAAATGGCAGTGCTGCACCTATTGTTTATTGTCTTATCTGGTGCAAAAAAAAGTGCCAATCAGACCCGTCAGGTAGATGCCAGTTTTAGCTGCACTGGAACTGCTTGGCTAGAAGCTTTCAATTTATTCTATGCTTTAGGCCATAAAACTAACCTGTTATCAATCACCTCATCAGCCATTCTTCCACCCCATGCATTTGCGAATGTTCACTTTGTCATTCTAACGCTTATCATTATTCCATCATTTATCCTGAATTTCATTGCCTTCTCTGCTCTCCCCGAGCAGTTCCATCACATTCATAATGAGTGCCATATTCCCCCTTTCTGCCCAGCTGCCATAGAGTCGCCCAGCATGGAAACAGGCTCTTTGGCCCAACATGCCCATACTCACCAACAAGCCCCATCTATGCTAATTCCACCTGCCCGTATTTGGCCCTATCTCTCTAAACCTTTCCTATCCATGTACCTATCCAAATGTTTTTTAAATGTTGTTATAGTCCCTACCTCATCTACCTCCTCTGGCAGCTCATTCCATGTGCCACCTGTGAGAAAAAAATGCCCATCAGGTTCTTATTAAATCTTCCCCCTCTCACCTTAAACCTCTGGTTCTTGTTTCCCCTACTTTGGGTAAAAGACTGTGCATTTACATAGTCTGAAGAAGGATCTCGACCTGAAATGTCACCCATTCCTTCGCTCCAGAGGTGCTGCCCCACCCGCTGAGTTACTCCAGCAGTTACATGTGTATTTACACTATCTTTTCCTCTCATGATTTTGTACAAGAGGTACTCATCCGACTCCTTTGCTGGTCCCTTGCACACTGCCCCTGTACATGCTGGACCTTACACACTGCAGTCCGCACACTCTCAGTCCGCAACCTTGCAAACCACCCTTCCTTCTTTGGTATTCGACCTCAACCCCCCCCCTTCCCCATTACAGAGTCTTGATGGGCTCCACACCCGATCTCCCCACCTACAACCATGTCATAAAGTCATAAGGAACAGGACTAGAATCAAGCCTAACTCCGCCATTCAATCAAGGCTGATCTATCTCTCCCTCCTAACCCCATTCTCCTGCCTTCTCCCCATAACGCCTGACACCCGTACTAATCAAGAACCTATCTATCTCTGCCTCAAAAATATCCACTGGCTTGGCCTGCACAGCCTTCTGTGGCAAAGAATTCCACCCTCTGACTAAAGACTATTGCATGTCACTACCACCCAGCTTTCTTCCAACCTTTCACACAAATTCACAAGTTATAAGTAGAATGAGGCCATTCGGACCATCGAGAATTAGGCCATTCAGACCATCGAGCATGGCAACGCCTCCATTGCCAAGCTGTGAAAACAGAGAGGATGAGAAGGAGTTTCTTCCCAGAGGCCATTAGGACTGTAAACTCCTATCTCACCAGGGACTAACTTTACTGTACCATTCTACTGTTGTGTGATGTCTTTTTTAAATTGCTGTTTTTTTCCTTTTTCTTCCCTCCCACAAATATGTAATATGTGAATATGTGATTCTGTTCCATTCAGGTTGTTTTTTTTTTTTTTGCACAATCCGCGAGCATTGCCACTTTTAATTTCACTGCACATCTCGTATGTGTATGTGACGAATAAACTTGGCTTGACTTGAGTCTACTCCACCATTTGATCATGGCCGATCACTGCCTCCTAATCCCGTTTTCCTGCCTTTCCCCAAAGCCCTTGACATTGTCGATTTTTGGCGTCACCTGAAAATTTCTTAATCCTGACCCCCCCCCCCCCCCCCCCACCCCCTCCCCAACCCCCCCCCCCCCCCCCCCCACCCCCAGAAGTGCATCATTGCAGTAACACATCATACCTGGTTTCCAGAGAGTGGTGACACAAAGTGGTGACTGTGCAGGTTTCTTCCAGTGTTGACGTGTGTTAGTCGTATAGGTTGTCCGCATTTGATCGGTATTCCGCGCTGACAAACCAGGCCCGGTTTTCCTCTCACCGTCCAGTAGCTGTTACTGTCATCCGAAACGCTCACGCCAGTCACAGACTGCTGCCCGCTTCCTTTTAGAGAATCCAGAGTCAATGGACCATCAAATAATTTGATTTTATGAACAAAATAATAACACTTAAAATCACTGACAGTAGTTATTTGAAATGGAAGCACAAGGCATCTAGATATTATGCCAGGGATTAGAAAACGTAGACAACCGTACTAATCAAGAATCGATCTATCTCTGCCTTAAAAATATCCACTGACTTGGCCTCCACAGCCTTCTGTGGCAATGAGTTCCTCAGGTTCACCACCCTCTGACTAAAGAAATTCCTCCTCATCTCCTTCCTAAAGGAATGTCCGTTAATTCTAAGTCTATGACCTCTGGTCCAAGACTCTCCCGCTAGTGGAAACATCTTCTCCACATCCACTCTATCCAAGCCTTTCATTATTCGGTATGTTTCAATGAGGTCCCCCCGTCAATCTTCTAAACTCAAGGTTTGGAGGGGACTTGAGGTAGAAACTTTCACTCAGATGATTGGCTTCTCTAATGTTTTATTGTACTCTTGCAACATTTTAGTAGCACTTAGTGAACACATGGCATTGAAAACCACAGGCTAATTGTTGGAAAACAAATTTGTACAAAGAAGTACTTAATGGTTCGTTGAGCCAAAGGGTCAGATCATCTGCTACACATCGCCACAAACCACTAATGACTGTTACAAACAAAAAAACCCTTATCTCCGGTTTCCTCCCACACTCCAAAGACGTACAGGTTTGTAGGTTAATCGGCTTGGTATAATTGTAAATTGTCCATAGTGTGTGGAGGATAGCGTTAGTGCGTGGGGATCGCTGGTCGGCATGGACTCGGTGGGCCAAAAGGCCTGTAGTTCAGTTTAGTTTAGAGACACAGCGCAGAAACAGGCCCTTCGGCCCACCGAGTCCACGCTGACCAGCAATCACTGCACTTTAACACTATCCTACGCACGCTTTTTACACTTTACACTTATAACAAGCCAATTAACCTACAAACCTGTACATCTTTGGAGTGTGGGAGAAAACCGAAGATCTCGGAGAAAACCCACGCAGGTCACGGGGGGAACGTACAAACTCTGTACAGACAGCACCCGTAGTCAGGATCGAACCTGGGTCACCGGTGCTGTGAGGCAGCAACTCTACCACTGCACCACAGTGCCACTTGTACCTTCCGAATGGTCCACCAGGGACTATACTAGAAGTTGGACAATTTTATACTGGACAATTCTTACATTTATCAAGCCAATTAATCAAGCCAATTGATCTACACTCATCTCTAAACTAAATGTTAAAATAAGAACTGAACAGTGTGATCTGGTTGACAAGCAATCTGCATTATTGAATACAGTGAATAGTTTAATCGTTAAAAATTCACAACACACAATTAAATTATCATTTCAACATTATGGTTTGGAAACAACAACAAAATGGAAAGGATGGTAGAATTTTTCTTTCATTACCATGTAACATTTGGTAAATGTTACATTTGGTAAATGTTACATGGGCTGATGAAAGGTTTCGGCCCGAAACGTTGCCTATTTCCTTCGCTCCATAGATGCTGCCGCAGCCGCTGAGTTTCTCCAGCACTTTTGTCTACATAACATTTGGTAAACCTTTTTTCAAAACGCAGCAATCACTAGCTGAGACGAGAACAATCTTAAAAGGCTGCATTTGTTTCTATTTATAGGTGGAAAAAACCTAAATTCAGAAAACAAATCTTTCGTTAAACATCGTTGCACAAGGTTAAAAGTTTCACTTTACTCAGCAGGAAGTTGCTGCGGTTGTAACATTTGTAAAGACAAACACAGAATTTAAAATCTAATCCCAAATACCAGTCCAGTGAACAATAGACCTTTTCTTTTTTATAATTATAAACTTGGATTCTGGGCCACATTCAGTCAGGCACCTGCACCCTCTTGCAGGCAAGAAGTAGATGTTATCTTCCTGCTCATTTACTTCTTTTCATTTGAATCAGGACATGGAGTCCTGAATCAATTCAATGTCAACACTAAAGGGCTTTGCCCACAGCAAAGGAACAAATTAAACCAACAGGAACCTATTGTTCTTTCACTCACTGTTGTCGTCCACACTGTTCCTTCCTCCACCGAGTGCCAAATGAAATTCCCAACGTTTTGCCAGAGGAGGGAGACATAGACAATAGGTGCAGCAGTAGGCCATTTGGCCCTTCGAGCCAGCACCGCCATTCAATGTGATCATGGCTGATCATCCACAATCAGTACCCCGTTCCTGCCTTCTCCCCTATATCCCCTGACTCCGCTATCTTTAAGAGCCCGATCTAGCTCTCTCTTGAAAGCAAAGAGAACCGGCCTCCACCGCCCTCTGAGGCAGAGAATTCCACAGACTCGCCACTCTCTGCGAGAAAAAATGTTTCCTCGTCTCTGTTCTAAATGGCTTACTCCTTATTCTTAAACTGTGGCCCCTGGTTCTGGACTCCCGCAACATCGGGAACATGTTTCCTGCCTCTAGCGTATCCAAGCCCTTAACATGTTTCAAAATTCATCCCCAATCTGTGACCCAAGTGACTAGATCGTCGTGTTAGTGCATTCTCGTTTCCCCGTGACATGTTCTCACTGTATTCAAAGGCAGAATACAACTTCTTCAGACTGTAGGAGGGTCTCGACCCGAAATGTCACCCCCATTCCTTCTCTCCAGAGATGTTGCCTGTTCCGCTGAGTTACTCCGGCGTTTTGTGCCTGTCTTCGGCTTAAACCAGCATCTGCAGTTCCTTCCGACACACTGGGGACAGGTTTCGAGGTTTATGGGCCAAACGCAGGCAGGTGGGACTGGTGTAGATGGGGCATGTTGTTCGGTATGGGTAAGTTGAACGAAAGGACCTGTTTCCACGCTGTGTGACTCTAACACATCGATGGCACCAATACGATAGCCAATCGAGTTTGAATTTGATGTCCTGTTAATGCAGGCATCATGTTAACCATTCAATATTCTTCCTTTTTTTTAAAAATGTGAAAAGGCAGATTCCATGTGTACATTAAAAATACGCCAACTGCCCAGAGCCACGCTGATCTTGGCCAAGATATCCACTTACATCCAATTCACTACTTATCACGTAACGTGATTAGATGACTAGCAACTCTTTAGTTTAGTTCGGAGAAGCAGTGCGGCAAGGGGCCCTTCAGCCCACACCAGCCAGCGAAACCCACGCTCGAGAGACAATTTACATTTATACCAAGCCAATTAACAAACACACCTGCATGTCTTTGGAGTGTGGGAGGAAACAGGAGCACCCAGAGAAAACCCACACAGGTCACGGGGAGAACGTACAAACTCCACACAGACAGCACCTGAGATCAGGATCGAACCCGGGTCTCTGGTGCTGTGAAGTAGTAGCCTCATATATTTAGTTTAATGCTCGCCCCCCCCCCCCCATCCCCAGTATGTTTTGAAGGTGAGGTGGAGGAGCAAAGGGGGGAGCATTAAAGTCATTGCCCCAATGGTTGGGCAGGTTGGGTGTTAGGCTGCCCAAATGAAGGGTAGATTCGAGGGATCTCGCATTGAAATCAGCACCTAGGGACTGGGGTCAATCATTGACCTGCGTGCCACCAGATCTGGGGTGAGGGGGTCATACTTGGACCTCAGTGCCCCAGGGTCAGAGGTGAGAGGTCCGTCAGTGACCCTAGTGCCTCGGGGTCGGGGGTGAGAGGTCCGTCAGTGACCCTAGTGCCTCGGGGTCGGGGGTGAGAGGTCCGTCATTGACCCCAGTGCCCCGGGGTCGGGGGTGAGAGGTCCGTATTGAACCCAGTGCCCCGGGGCCGGGGGTGAGAGGTCCGTCAGTGACCCCAGTGCCCCGGGGTCGGGGGTGAGAGAAAGGTCAGTGACCCCAGTGCCCCGGGGTCAGGGGTGAGAGGTCCGTATTGAACCCAGTGCCCCGGGGTGAGAGGTCCGTCATTGAACCCAGTGCCCCGGGGTCGGGGGTGAGAGAAAGGTCAGTCAGTGACCCCAGTCCCTCTAGGGTGAGAGGTCAGTCATTGACCCGTTTCCCGGCTGGGGGGTCAGGGGTGAGAGAAAGGTCAGTCAGTGACCCCCAGTGTCCCCGGGGTCGGGGGTGAGAGAAAGGTCAGTCAGTGACCCCAGTGCCCCCGGGGTCAGGGGTGAGAGAGAGGTCAGTCAATGGTCCTCCAAATGGAATTTTAAACAGGAGGTGGAGCATCTTACCGGAGCCGTACTTGACGTCGTGCGAGTGCAGGCGGACATTGTGCCGGTTGTTGAGCAGCTTGAGCACGGAGCCGCAGGTGACCGACTCCTGCTCCGTGGCGGCGGCGGCGGCGGCGAGGGCCGAGAGCAGCGCGCAGAGTGCGAGCCCCAGCGTGGAGCTCCGAGCTCGGCCCCTCTCCCCCGACATGCCGGCAGCGACCAAAGATCCAGCTCCGGCCCCCGGCGCCGGCCTCGTACTGCGCCTGCGCGGGGTGTGGCCCCTCCCCCCCCTCCACCCCCCCAGCCAATCAGAGGCCCCGTCACGCTGTCCCCGGCCAATCAGCGGCCGCCGCGCCGCCACTCCTCCCCTCCCCCCCCGCCCCCCCGAGGCCAATCAACGACTGCCCCGCGTCAGCATCACCGCGCACACCTGGCGCTTCATCCAATCAGCGGGCGAACTGCAGCTGTCTCCAGGCAGATTCCGGGCCACTCAGCGACCGTCCGTCCGCGACCCTCTCCCCAGCGTTTTCGTCACCGCCGCCAGCCAATCGGCCGCTGTCTCCAGGCAGAATCCCCGCCACTTAGCAACCGTTCCCGCCCAACACTCCGCTCGCGTCAACGGCCGCCTTTTGGCAGTTGGTTGTGCCGCGCAGGCGCAGCGCCGCGAGGGGGGGAAAGGGCGGGAAAAGTCCTCAGCATCCAGCGGTGATAGCAGCAGATTCAGGCCATTCAGCCCATCGAGTGCACTCCGCCATTCAATCGGGGCTGATCTATCTCTCACTCCTAACCCCATTCTCCTTGCCCTCTCCCCCCCCACCCCCCCCCATAACCCTGACACCCGTACTAATCAAGCCCCGCCTCATCCAACCCAAACGTAGTGCAGCCCATGGAGTGCAGCAGCAGAGCCTCGCCCTTGGCCCCGTCGGTCAGTCGGCAGCCCGGCCAGCTGTTCGACCTTCGCTTACCGCCGACACCACTGCCTAAGGTTGCCAACTTTCTCACAACCAAATAAGGGGCAAAAGGTCAAAATACGGGACAAATTCACCACAGCAATTCGTTGACCGACTCGGCCGTGGCTGGGGTTGAACGATGAGTCGGCCCGGGTGCTGGACTGCACGCAAAGCCCAGCCGGCGGGCCAGCTGCGGAGTTCTGGCCCGGGCCGCGCGAAAAGTCCTGCGCCCCGTCCAACTCATGAACCGATGATCGTCCGTGGCAAGGAGGGGTGGTGGTGGTGTCGGCGTTAAGCGAAGGTCCGAAGGTCGGACAGCTGGCCGGGCTGCCGACCGACCGACCGGGCCACGGGCGAGGCGCTGCTGTTGCTGCACTCCATGGGCTGCACTACGTCGGGACGGGTGAGGCGGGGCCGGACGCGGCGCTCCGACCTGACAGTCCTCTCGACCCGAGTAGCAACAGTCAAATACGGGACAAGGGCGGTCCCGTACAGGACAAACCAATTTAGCCCAGCTAATAAGGGACAGTTGGCAACCCTACCACCACCCCGCCACGTCGCGCCCAAAGTCTGGCCCCCAGGCCAATACTCCTCAGCTGGCCTGTCGGCTGGGCTTTGTGTGCAGTCCAGCACCCGGGCCAACTCATCATTCACCCAGCCACGGCCGAGTCAGTCAACAAATTGCCGTTGGGAATTTGTCCCTTATTTTGACCTTTTGTTCCTTATATGGGAGTGGGAAAGTTGTCAACCCCAATCTCCGCCTTCAATATATCCACTGACTTGGCCTCCACAGCCTACTGTGGCAAAGAATTCCGCAGATTCACCACCTTCTGACTAAAGAAATTCATAGAAAACATAGAAAATAGGTGCAGGAGTAGGCCATTCGGCCCTTCCAGCCAGCACCGCCATACAATATGATCATGACTGATCATCCAGGATCAGTACCCCGTTCCTGCTTTCTCCCCATATCCCTTGATTCCGTTAGTCCTAAGAGCTAAATGTAACTCTCTCTTGAAAACATCCACTGAATCGGCCTCCACTGACTTATGTGGCAGAGAATTCCACAGATTCACAACACTGAGTGAAATTTTTTTTCTCATCTCAGTCCTAAATGGCCTACCTCTTATTCATAAACTGTGACCCCTGGTTCTGGACTCCCCCAATATCGGGAACATTTTTCCTGCATTTTTTTCACCCATAGAGTTGTGAATTTGTGGAATTCCCTGCCAGAGGGCAGTGGAGGCCAAATCACTGGATGGATTTAAGAGAGAGTTAGATAGAGCTCTAGGGGCTAGTGGAATCTAGGGATATGGGGAGAAGGCAGGCACGGGTTATTGATAGGGGACGATCAGCCATGATCACAATGAATGGGCGGGGCTGGCTCGAAGGGCCGAATGACCTCCTCCTGCACCTATTTTCTAAGTAATCTAGCCTGTCCAATCCCTTGATAATTTTATATTTCTATAAGATTCCCTCTCATCCTTCTAAATTCCAGTGAATACAAGCCCAGTCGACCCATTCTTTCTTCGTATGACAGTCCCGCAATCCCGGGAATTAACCTGATGAACCTACGCTGCACTCCCTCAATAGCAATAATGTCCTTCCTCAAATTAGGAGACCAAAACTGCACACGATACTCCAGGTGTGGTCTCACCAGGGCCCTGTACAATTTTAGAAAGACCTCTTTGCTCCTATACTCAAATCTTCTCGTTAGCTTTCTTCACTGCCTGCTGTACCTGCATGCTTACTTTCAGTGACTTATGTCCAAGGACACCCAGGTCACATTGCACTTCCCCTTTTCCTGATCTGACACCATAATCTGCCTTTCTGTTCTTGCCACCAAATTGGGTAACCTCACATTTATCCACATGATACTGCACCCTACCACGCATCTGCCCACTCTCCCAACCTATCCAAGTCACCCTGCATCCTCATAGCATCCTCTTCACAATTAACACTGCCACGCAGCTTTCCTCGCCGTCTCCTTCCCAAAGAAACATCCTTTATTTCTGAGGCTGACCTCTAGTCCTAGACTCTCCCACGAGTGGAAACATCCTCTCCATATCCACTCTATCCAAGGCCATTCAGCCCATCAAGTCTACGTCATTCAATCATGTCTGATCTAGAGACATGGACAGACGACTTTTCTGGCCAGGGACTCTTCATCACACTGATTCGTTTGGTTGTGAGATTCAGCGTGGAAACAGGCCCATCCAAAGCCAATTAACCTACAAACCTGTATGGTTTTGGAGTGTGGAAAGAAACCGGAGTACCCGGAGAAAACCCACGTGGTCACACGGAGAACGTACAAACTCCGTAGTCAGGACCGAACCCGGGTGTCTGGCTCTGTGAGGCATCAACTCTACCGCTGTGCCACAGTGCCACCCTTCTTCAGACACAAATACTTACCGACAGCAGCACAACAGGTATGTACACACAGTATTCGGTATATACCATAATAAACAACTACAAGTTCAATATATTTTTTTTAAAACAATATAATCCAAAACAGAAAGCAAAGCCCAAAGTCACTAGTGCAATAAAGATAAGGAGAGAAGTGGGGTGAAAGTCCTCACCATTTCCTTCCATCTATTAACTCCCTCTGGCTTCGCATTCCATTCCAACTGGTGTACCATTTGCCAATGGTGGTGAATCGGTGGAATTCATTGCCACAGAAGGCTATGGAGGCCAAATCAATGGACTAGGCTACACACATTTACAATTTTACCCAAGCCAATTAACCTACAAACCTGTCCGTCTTTGGAGTATGGGAGGAAACCGGGGCACTCAGAGAAAACCCAGTATCGAACCCGGGTCTGTAAGGCAGCAACTCTACCGCTGCACCACTATGCTCGTAACATTAAAATGCAGCTGGTGAGATTCAGAAAAAGCAATTTGCTGATAATACTAAAATGGAGAGAATAAATAAACAGAAGTGGAAGCATTGATCCTTGTCATTTATCAGCATCTACTATATTTGATGCCATGTCACCATCTTACTAGTCCAACTCATTTTTTAAATCCACACAGAGGTCTTGCTTGGCAGAATTTCGAATAAACAATATATCATATAAAACCATAAGTCAATGTCCATCTCAGTGGTAAAACAAGAAGTTTCTTTATTAACATTAGCTCTGAAGATGAGGAGTAAGTCAAAGGAATGAAAAAGCTGGGAATTACATCATCATGATAAGAATAATAAAAATGAATCGATATTTCTGCAAGGCAATTTTGACGTGATTAAAAAAGGGTTGGTAGCTGAAGAGAGAGAGGGAGAGAGAGGGAGAGAGAGACAGAGAGAATGCAATAGCGTTGGATTCTTACGAGCAAAGTTTTGCAACCAAAAAATCCTAAGGCAGACCTTTGGAAGCTGTTGGCAGAGGTATTGTCCTGGGATCTCCAGTCTGATCAAAATCAGAGGAGCAATGGCAATCCAAAAAGACCCGACAGAAGGAACTAATTTGCTCAACATGAACAGCACTGATACGTTCTCTAATCTGTTGCTAACTGAAGGAATCCCAATTTTAATAGATTTCATGCAGCAAAGGAATGAATTACTCAATCATCAGCGCAATGATGCCACCCCAATGATCATCCCAGTGATGGCCATGCTGAAGACTAACTTGGAAAGGTCTATCTTCTGACACAGTAAAACCCGACAGAATTAGTACATTAAACCGATCATTTTCCTCCCTCAAGGCTGCTGCTCTCCTTCAAGTGTATTTTCACAATGCTTGTTCCGCACTATTCAGAACCAAAAAAAGTTCAAACAAATATTAAATTAAAGGAAAGGCAAAGATTTATAATCATTAACCAAAATTAACAAAATACAGCTTTTCTCTCTTCCACTTTCTTCTCATGTCACCCTATCCTTACTCCCGTCAAATTTAGAAAAAAAACACCATATTACATTTCAGCACAATCTGTCTATTCTCAGTGACGGAGAGAGAGAAAGGAATCCAATGATAGATATTTAAATTTTTAACCAAAATCATAATTTTGGCAGAACAGTTGGGGCGGGTATGGCGGATAGCGTGGCGTCTCTACAGTGCTTTGTGCAGGTGGACGAGTGTTGGCTGCTCAACCCCCTGCTCCTTTTTGAGCTACGGCCCGACTTGAGTTTGGGGAGGACGGATTTGCTGGTGATCCTCGGCTGAGCATTGAAGGCGTCAATCTGTTCCTGCGTACTGCACTCTTCGAAGCACTGCCGTGGGCCGCAGAGAGCAATCCCTATTTTGTCCGCCAGCGAGTCTTGCTTTTTGATTCTATTCATCAGGAGGCAAAATGTGGCAGAGAATAGCGAATTAGCAATTTTCAGATTCTTCTCCCTCTGGTCCTCAGGACTGATGCGCATGTAGGTTTTGCAGATTGTCTTACACGTGATGTCTCGATAGTATTCCTCCCTTTCAGGCGTTGGAGTCTGTACACAGAAATAAGTTTGGTCAGTGGCAGCATATAAAGGAATTCAATATTTAATTTGAAGAATTAACTTGATAAATTCCTGTTCCCCGCTCCACCTTCCCCCGCCCAAAATTGCTGCATTACATAGAAACATAGAAACATAGAAATTAGGTGCAGGAGTAGGCCATTCGGCCCTTCGAGCCTGCACCGCCATTCAATATGATCATGGCTGATCATCCAACTCAGTATCCCGTACCTGCCTTCTCTCCATACCCTCTAATCCCCTTAGCCACAAGGGCCACATCTAACTCCCTCTTAAATATAGCCAATGAACTGGCCTCGACTACCCTCTGTGGCAGAGAGTTCCAGAGATTCACCACTCTCTGTGTGAAAAAAGTTCTTCTCATCTCGGTTTTAAAGGATTTCCCCCTTATCCTTAAGCTGTGACCCCTTGCCTGGACTTCCCCAACATCGGGAACAATCTTCCTGCATCTAGCCTGTCCAACCCCTTAAGAATTTTATAAGTTTCTATAAGATCCCCTCTCAATCTCCTAAATTCTAGAGAGTATAAACCAAGTCTATCCAGTCATTCTTCATAAGACCGTCCTGACATCCCAGGAATCAGTCTGGTGAACCTTCTCTGCACTCCCTCTGTGGCAATAATGTCCTTCCTCAGATTTGGAATAGGTGACGTTTTGGGTCGAGACCCTTCTTCAGATTGAGACACAGGGTAAAGGGGAACGAGAGATATAGACGGTACTTTGGACAAATGATTGCAGGATATGCAGAAAGCAATGATAATGAAGGATAGGTGGAGAACACAATGGTCCGTTGTTGGCTGTGGGATAGGTGATGATGAGTTAATACACTCAGTGGAACTCGACGGAACGATAGTAAAACGAGTATGACGACTAGGGTAAGAGGCATGGAGAGAGAGATGAGGGATGCAAGGATGCAATTACTTGAAGTTGGCAAAATCAATATGCATACTGCTTGTTGGTAGGCTGCCCAAGCAAAATGTAAGGTACTGCTCCCCTGTTTGGTTTGGCCTTACTCTGACATTGGAGGAGGCCCAACCCCAAGGATAGAGAGATCAGTATGGGAGGGGGAAGGAAAGTTAAGGCGTTTAGTAACTGGGAGTTTTTGTCAATGTTAGACTCGAGGGAGCTCTGTTCACCTGCCTGCCCCTTCCCCTAACGCACAGCGCCCCTCAGATCTTCTTTCACCTTTTACCCCTTTCAGAAGTCAGAGTACTTTTAGGAACTGAATTATCCTAGCACAACCAGAGAGCAGTGCTGAACTACTATCTACCTCATTGGGGGAAACTTTTCTCCAATCTCTTACCCTGCCGGAGAAGCGATTGTTTTCCGGATCGTATCTCCGGTCGCTCTGCGGCTTAACATCGTGGAGCTGGCGGCCTAGCTCGAGACTGACATTGAGCCCCAACGCGGGGTCGTGGACCTACCATCGATCCCTTGCCTGGGGTCGACGCTCCAACCGCTGCCTGCGGATTTCAACATCGAGGAGCTCGCAGTCTCGGGTAGAGACTGATGGCGGGAAGCTCCAAAGTCGCAAGAGGTTTGACCGGGGTCTGATTTCCCGGTGTGGGGGAGCTGAGATTCCCCCCCCCCCCCCCGATGCGGGAGCTTGATCACCCAGACGTGGCTGGCTCGATCGCCGGCTACGGAACCCAAGATCATCCCGTCAACAGATGGCTCGAGGCCCCCGACAAAGAAGGGAAGAGATTAAACTTTTTTTTCGCCTTCCATCACAGTGAGGAATGTGGAGGGGTCACTGTGGTGGATGTTTATGTTAAAATGTATTTTGTGTGTTCTGTTGCTTTTTATTGGTATGACTGCACGGCAAATCAAATTCCTCGTATGTTGCAAAACATACTTGGCTAATAAAGTATGATTGGTGGCCCTCAGACTATCCTTGATCGGACTATGATGGCTTTACCTAGCATTAAACATTATTCCCGTAACATGTATCACTACACTGTAAATGGCTGGATTGCAATCATGTTTTGTCTTTCTGCTGGCTGGTTAGCACACAACAAAAGTTTTTCACTGTACCTTGGTACATGTGGCAATAAACTAAACTGAACTGAACAGGCTGTATAAAGCCATTGTTTAACTTTTTACATAGTTCACTTAGTAACATCAGAAAAACTCAAGCATTATTTTCCAAAAGGAGCATGCAGAGAATATCCCTTTTGTTCCTGATAGACAAGGAACTGCAGATTGTTTAAGAAGGACCTGCAGACCATGCTGGAAAATCGATGGTAGACAAAAGTGCTGGAGAAACTCAGTGGGTGCAGCAGGTCGGCGTGGACTCGGTGGGCTGGAGGGCCTGTATCACTAAATTAAATTAAACTAAGCTAAACTAAATTAAACTAAAAGGTGGACAAAAGTGCTGGAGAAACTCAGCGGGTGCAGCAGCATCTATGGAGCGAAGGAAATAGGCAACGTTTCGGGACGAAACCCTTCTGGAAATAGGCAACGTTTCGGGCCAAAACCCTTCTGGAAATAGGCAACGTTTCGGGGCGAAACCCTTCCGGGTTTCGTCCCGAAACTTTACCTATTTCCTTCGCTCCATAGATGCTGCTGCACCCGCTGAGTTTCTCCAGCACTTTTGTCCACCAAGGAACTGCAGATGCTGGTTTACAAAAAAACTACCAAATGTCATTAGCTCGAGGTCAGGTTGCATCTCTGGAGAACATAAATAGGTGACGTTTCAGGACACTTCTTCAGACTGATTGTGGTGGGGGCCAGGGGGGGGAGAACCTGGTTGGTGTGATGGACTGGGCTACATCCACAACTCTGCACTTACTGTGTGGGAAGGAACTGAAGATTCTGGTTTACACAGAAGGCAGCATCTCTGGAGAAAAGGAACAGGGGAAGTTTCGGGTCGAGACCATTCTCTGCAATTACGTTCATAAGTGATAGAACAGAATGAGGCCATTCGGCCTATCAAGTCTCCTCTGCCATTCAATGATGGCTGATCTATCTTTCCCTCTCAACTCCATTCTCCTCTCTTCTCCCCATAACCCGACACCCACACTAATCAAGAATCTATCTACCTCTGCCTTAAAAATATCCTCCATAACTGTCAGTGGCAATTGATTTCACAGATTCACCACCCTCTGACCGAAGAAATTCCTCCTCATCTCTTTCCTAAAGGAATGTCCTTTTATTCTGAGGCTACTACTTGCGGTCTAGCCCCTGTCCCACTTAGGAAACCTGAATGGAAACCTCTGGAGACTTTGCGCCCCACCCAAGGTTTTTGTGCGGTTCCCGGAGTTTTTTTGTCAGTCTCCCTACCTGCTTCCACTACCTGCAACCTCCGGCAACCACCTGCAACCTCAGGGAACCGCACGGAAACCTTGGGTGGGGCGCAATGTCTCCAGAGGTTTCCGTTCAGGTTTCCTAAGTGGGACTGGGCAGATCTGTTCCCAAACCAGGCTGCATTGAATCCCATCACCTATCTATGTTTTTCAGAAATGCTGTCTGAACCGCTGAGTTACTCCAGCTCTTTATCCCCTTTGTTCTCTGCCTAACTGAACATTTGTTTTTGTCTGAAATTTTTCCCTTGCCATGGGCGTTTTGGTAGCTCGCCCAGTTATCATGGAATAGCCAAGGTTTCATGATTTTTTTTTAAAAATGCGTTCTTTCACAGAATAAATGACAGAGGGCAGCCAAACGTGAACTGGACTAGTCGAGTGTGAAGGTAATAAAAATGAACTGATATGTTGAATGCATAGAGTCTTTTACCGAGTTTAATGAGTTTTACCTAAAGTACTATCTTTAATCGGACTTTACAGACTTTATCTTGCACTAAACGCTATTCCCTTTATCATGTATCTGAACACTGTGGACGGCTCGATTGTAATCATGTATAGTCTTTCCGCTGACTGGTTAGCACGCAACAAAAGCTTCTCATTGTATCTCAGTACACGTGACAATAAACTAAACAAAACTAGAGTTTAGTGGAATCAAATACTAAACTATAAAGTGAGACGTGTAAGATTAAATAGAAAGGGGTAACATTTTCACACAGATGGTGGTGAGTATGTGGAATGAGCTGCCAGGGGAGTTAATTGAGGCAGGTACTATAACAATAGACAATAGACAATAGGTGCAGGAGTAGGCTATTAGGTTAGGGTCCGTGGCCATACGCAGGTAGGTGGGACTAGTGTGCAGGAATAGGCCATTCGGCCCTTTGAGCCAGCACCGTCATTCAATGTGATCATGGCTGATCATCCCAAATCAGTACCCCGTTCCTGCCTTCTCCCCATATCCCCTGACTCTGCTATTTTTAAGAGCCCTAACTAGCTCTCTCTTAAAAGCATCCAGAGAACCTGCCTCCACCCGAGGCAGAGCAACATTTAAAAGACATTTGCGCAGGTTCACAGATAGCACTGATGTAGAGGGATTTGGCCAAAACGCAGGCAGTTGGGACTAGCGTAGATGAGGCATCTTGGTTGGCTTGGCAACGTGGGTCCAAATGGCCTGTTTCCATACACTATGACTCTCAATGGTGCAGTGGTTATTTTTATTACCACGTGGTAACAAGGCAGGGTGAAATTCTTTGTTTGCGTACAGATGGGCATACACAAGTACAATACAATTAAGTACCGAATGCTTAGAAACAGCTCACTGAATACATGTGCAAGAGCCAGCAGGTTTTGGGGCCATGTTCTAAGTTCCAGCTGCAGCTGGGCATGAGGACCCATTGTAGCCGCCCTCGTATATGTATAAGGTGCAAGAATGCACTGAAACTCAGAAGATTGAACAAGTAAATAAATCTTCGCCTGAATCTCAGAATAAGAAGCAATGACAATTTGGTTTAACCAGTGATGACTATATGGGCTCTTAAAAATAGCGGAGTCAGGGATATTGGGAGAAGGCAGGAACGGGGTACTGATTGGGGATGATCAGCCATGATCACATTGAATGGCGGTGCTGGCTCGAAGGGCCAAATGGCCTACTCCTGCACCTATTGTCTATTGTCAAGAGATTCAAGATTCAAGGGAGTTTATTGTCCCAGATAGAACAATGAAATTCTTACTTTGCTTCAGCACAACATAATATAGAAGGCATGAATACAGAACAGACCAGTGTGTCCATATACCATTGTATAAATATATGAATAAATGAAATACATGAATAAATAAAACAGATATGGTGCAAATAAACTGATAATGGGCTATTAATGTTCAGAGTTTTTAAGAAGGAACTGCAGATGCTGGAATATCGAAGGTAGACAAAAGTGCTGGAGAAACTCAGCGGGTGCAGCAGCATCTATGGAGCGAAGGAAATAGGCAGATGCTGCTGCACCCGCTGAGTTTCTCTAGCACTTTTGTCTACCTCTTAATGTTCAGAGTTTTGTTTGAGTTGAGTTCAATAGGGTGATTTCACGAAAGGTCACTGGAGCGTAAATCCCCACTCACGTGACCGAAAATTTTAACTGGGGGACAAGCGTCACTTCCGGTACATGTTAGTGGATGGGAAAACACGCACTTTCACACCCGTTAAAAACATCGAAAACGGCCAGTTTTTGAGCTGCAATTTACTGAGCCAGTCGGGGTGACCGTGAGGAACAGCTACCTAAATTTACAGTAAAAAAAAAGATAGAAACTAAGGTAAATACAAGAGCGAGCTGAAGGTGTCAAAAAGGCGGAAGTGCTAGCGGACTTTTTTCTTGGAGATTTAAAGATCCAAAATATCGGGAATTATCGCGTTTGCTCGCTGCATTTCATCAAAAGTGGCATTATTGACTTTGTTATCTTTATTCATTTGTTAGATGAAAAGTATTAAAAGTTAGAAATCCTTCAGTAAAATTGCAAAATCGCCCATGGTTCTCGGGTGGGTTTTATGAAAACGCTTCTGAAGCTACATTCACCATTTAAATAATCGTAAACTCTCAATGCGTTTGGAAATCAATTTTACTGAGATGCAAGCTTACGATTATTTAAATGGTAAATGGAGCTTCAGAAGCGTGTTCATTTTGCATGTTAAAACCCACCCGAGAACCATGGGCGATTTTGCAATTTTACTGAAGGATTTCTAACTTTTAATACTTTTCATCTAACAAATGAATAAAGATAACAAAGTCAATAATGCCACTTTTGATGAAATGCAGCGAGCAAACGCGATAATTCCCGATATTTTGGATCTTTAAATCTCCAAGAAAAAAGTCCGCTAGCACTTCCGCCTTTTTGACACCTTCTGCTCCCTCTTGTATTTACCTTAGTTTCTATCTTTTTTTTTACTGTAAATTTAGGTAGCTGTTCCTCACGGTCACCCCGACTGGCTCAGTAAATTGCAGCTCAAAAACTGGCCGTTTTCGATGTTTTTAACGGGTGTGAAAGTGCGTGTTTTCCCATTCACTAACATGTACCGGAATTGACGCTTGTCCCCCAGTTAAAATTTTCGGTCACGTGGGTGCGGATCTACGCTCCAGTGACCTTTCGTGAAATCACCCTATTGCCTGATGGCTGTGGGGAAGAATGTCAATTGTCTACAGCTGCGTCCGCTGGACTGGAGGGCGGCAGCTTCAGCAGCTTCGACCACCCCGGGCCGTGGAGTTTGAACCGGCCCGTTCGCGGAGCAATGTATTTTGTTGATATGACTGTATGGCAAATCAAATTCCTCGCATGTTGCAAAACATACTTGGCTAATAAAGTATGATTATGGTTATGATTGGTGGCCCTCAGACTATCCTTGATCGGACTCTACCCATCTGGCTTTACCTAGCATTAGACATTATTCCCTTAACATGTATCCTCGTATATGTATAAGGTGCAAGAATGCACTGAAACTCAGAAGATTGAACAAGTAAATAAATCTTCGCCTGAATCTCAGAATAAGAAGCAATGACAATTTGGCTTAACCAGTGATGACTATATGGGCTGTAAATGGCTTTATATGGCTTAAAAAGTTATTATTGTGTATGACTGCAGGCAACGAAATTTCGTTCAGACCGAAAGGTCTGAATGACCATAAAGGAATCTAATCTAATCTAATCTAATCTAATCTAAGTCTATACGTAAACTCACCTTTCTTGCTTTGGAAGATTTGCTCTTGAAGTAGCAGACTTGCTCGATCCTCTCCTTGCCTTCCTGGCCTTCCGCGATCCCTTGCTCAGCAGCACCCTTGGCAGTGGAAGGGCCGTCCTTGTGCTTTGCCTTTGCCTTTGCCGAAGAGCTTTTGGCAGACGAGGCGCTGCTCTTACGCGATTTGGTCTTTGGTTGGCTTTCACCCCCTGGAGTTGGCTCTGAAGTTTCCTGCGAACCTGCCTGTTGGCTTGGCTGCGTGGCCGAGCTCCCAGCAGCTACGTTGGCCGGTTCACTCGGTGCACTCTCCGTCTCTTGCCTTTCCGCACCAGTCCTTTGTGAATCGGCGGCGACTTTAATCTTTTTGTCGAAGCTTTTCTTGATGTCCGTTTTCTTGCCCGCCGGCTTGGCGTGCAAGCTTTGGCGTTGAGAGCTGGCCGACCCCTTGCTCGACAATTTCTCCGTCACCAATTTCTCGACCAATTCCCTCACCACATCCTCCAGAACCTTTAAGAACCTCCGTTCCTCCAGCACAATCACGAGGTCATCACACGACACTTCAGACGAATCGGGGCAAAATTTGGATTCGACATGCGTTTTTTTGGGCTTCTTTCCCGGCGTTTTATTTTTGATCCCAACGACTTTGGTGCCGGTGAGCGAGGTACTGGCAAAGGATCCGCCGTCTTCATTTCTGCCTTGTGATTCCGTAAGTGCCGAGGAGACATTGGATTCTCCCTGGTCTTCGACTGATTCATCTCTTGCGGTGGCCTCTGATGTCCTCGTTTGGTCTGTTTCAGCGGTGTCGACTGCCTCCAAACTCGAAATCTGAAACATATTCACAAAAACATTAACTGCAACATCTGCAGCTGTAAAAGAAGACCATAACACAAACACACACACACACACAAAGCGCTGGAGTAACGCAGCTGACCAGGCAATTTCTCTGGGGGACATGAATACACACGTTTCAGGTTAGGACCCTTCTTCAGACTGAAGAAGACCTGAAACAGAAATGTAGAAAATAGGTGCAGGAGGAGGCCATTCGGCCCCTTCAAGCCAGCACCGCCATTAATTGTGATCATGGCTGATTGGCCCCTATCAATAACCCGTGCCTGCCTTCTCCCATTATCCCTTGACTCCACTAGCCCCTAGAGCTCTATCTAACTCTCTCTTAAATCCATTCAGTAACTTGGCCTCCACTGCCCTCTGTGGCAGGGAATTCCATAAATACACAACTCTCTGGGTGAAAAAGTTTTTCTCACCTCAGTCTTAAATGACCTCCCCTTTATTTTAAGACTGTGGCCCCTGGTTCTGGACTCGCCCAACATTGGGAACATTTTTCCTGCATCTAGCTTGTCCAGTCCTTTTATAATTTTAGGTACTTTGTGCCTTCCCCCACAGTGGGAATCACTGTGGGGGGATGTTTTTGTGTTGAACTTCTTTTTGAATCTATGTTGTATTTTTATTAGTGTGCTGCAAGGACATCAGAATTTCCCCTGAATAAGGGGATTAATAAAGTTTAATCTAGGTACACCAAAATGCTGGAGAAACTCAGCAGGTGCAGCAGCAACTATGAAGCAAAGGAAATAGGCAAAGTTTTGGGCCGAAACCCTTCTTCAGATCTTTATAATTTAATATGTTTCTATAAGATACCCCCTCATCCTTCTAAACCCTTCTTCAGACTTTCATAATTTTATATGTTTCTATAAGATTTCCCCTCATCCTTCTAAACTCCAGTGAATACAAGCCTAGTCTTTTCAATCTTTCCTCATATCTTTCCCAGGGATCAATCTCGTGAACCTACGCTTCACTGCCTCAATCACAAGGATGTCCTTCCTCAAATTAGGAGACCAAAACTGTACACAATACTCCAGATGTGGTCTCACCAGAGCCCTAGACAACTGCAGAAGAACCTCTTTACTCCTATACTCCTAAAGAAGGGTCCCGACCTGAAAGGTCACCTATTCATCTTCTCCAAAGATGCTGCCTGACCGGCTGAGTTACTCCAGCACTTGGCATCATTTGCCAGACCTTGTCCCGCCCCTCCTCTATACCAGCTATCTCCCCACCCCCACCACAATAGATCTGAAGAAGGGTCCCGACCCTAAACAAAATCCATCCACGTCTTTCCGAGATGCTGCCTGACCTGCTGAGTTACTTCACTTTGCATCATCTGCCAGACTTTGTTCCACCCCCCACCTCTCTTCCAGCTTCTTCCCCCCCCCCCCCCCCCCCCCCCCCCCCCCCCCCCACTGAAATGTCTGAAGAAGGCTCCCACTTAACCATGCCGACATTTGTGTTTTTTTCTTGTGAACCTGCACCTGCATTTCCTTGGACCTTTATAAAGAAGACTACGTTTGCATATATAGTACTGGTCAGACAATGCTTGGAAACATTATGTACAGATCTGGTCTCCCCACCCAAGAAATTATAGAGTTTAGTTCAGAGATAGAGTGTGGAAACATGCCCTTCAGCCCACCGAACTAGGCCGACCAGCGATCACCCGTACACTAGTTCCATCCTACACACACTAGGGACAATTTACAGAAGCCAATTAACCTACAAACCTGCACGTCTTTGGAGTGTGGGAGGAAACCGGAGCACCTGGAGAAGACCCACAAGGTTCACAATCACAGAACAAGGGGCCATTCAGGTTTATGATGAGAAGAAATTACTTCACCCAAAAGGTAGACAAAAATGCTGGAGAAATTCAATGGGTGAGGCAGAATCTATGGAGTGAAAGAATAGGTGACGGTTCGGGTCGAGACTGATGTGGGGGTGGGGGTTGGGGCGGGAAGAAGAAAGGAAGAGGCGGAGACAGTGGGCTGTGGGGGAGGGGAAGGGGGGAGAAAGCAAGGACTACCTGAAATTGGAGAAGCCAATGTTCATACCCGCTGGGATGTAAACCACCCAAGCGAAGTATGAGGCGCTGCTCCTCCAATTTGCGGTGGGACTCACTCTGGCCATGGAGGAGGCCCAGGACAGAAAGGACGGATTTAGAATGGGAGGGGGAGTTGAAGTGCTGAGCCACCTGGAGATCAGGATGGTTAATGCGAACTGTGTGGAGGTGTTGGGGGAAGCGATCGCCGAGCCTGCCGCTTGGTCTCTACCCGAAACATCACCCATTCCTCCTCTCCAGAGACGCTGACTGTCCCACTGAGTTACTCCAGAATTTTAGTGTCTAGAACCTGAACTGCAGTTCCTTCCAACACTTTAAAATTCTGTAGCTAGTCTGGCACATTACTCGTTGATTCTTGCATGCTGGCACCAGGTTTAATCCTGACACACCTCGGGGACATCCAACCCCCACCTGTTCCCGCGCTTACTTTATCTTCTGATGATCCCTCATCGTCAGCAAATCCTGACATCGTGTCCCCTTGTCAAACGTTGTCGCTGACAGCCAGCTAGCAGTTTACCTATAGTGGGAAAAAGAACAAAATCAGAATGATGGGAGACAAAAATGCTGGAGAAACTCAGCGGGTGAGGTAGCATCTATGGAGCGAGGGAAATAGGCAACGTTTCAGGTCGAACTCAAGTCTCTTAAATCCATCCAGTGACTTGGCCTCCACTGCCCTCTGTGGCAGGGAATTTCATAAATTCACAACTCTCTGGGTGAAAAAGTTTTTTCTCACCTCAGTCTTAAATGACCTCCCCTTTATTCTAAGAGAGTCCATGAAAGAGGCTTCATGGACATTTACTTCATCTAAAGTACATAGATTATTAACAGGGGTAGAACAGTGACGCAGTTGATAGAAGAGTCTGAAGAAGGGTTCAGTCTGAACAAGGGTTCCAACCCGAAACATCACCTATTCCTTTTCTCCAAGCTTCTTGACCTGCTGAGTTACTCCAGTGTCTATCTTCGTCATAAACTCACATCTGCAGTTCCTCCCTACAATTGCCTCACAGCGCCAGAGACTACGGGTGCTGTCTGTACGGAGTTTGCACGTTCTGCCTGTAACTGCTTGGGTTTCCTCTGGGTGCTCCGGTTTCCTCCCACATCCCAAAGACGTGCGGGTTAGTAGGTTAATTGGCCCTCTGTAAAATCATCCTTAGTGTGTAGGGAGTGGATGAGAATGTGAGACAACATAGACCTAGTGGGAAGGGGTGATCGCTGGTCGGCGTTGGCTTCGTGGGCCGAAGGGCCTGTTTCTGCACTGCGCCACTCAATGAAACTAAACTAAAGATGTGCTCTTCCACGGCAAGGGCTAAAATATTTTGCAGTTTCTCTGTAAACCAGGTTTTTCTTTGGCAAGAAGAGAGCTGGAAACAAATACAAGGTGAAACCGTCGAACATGTTGTCGGAGATTAAACCAGCTGCACCAGATGGTATTTTGGAACTAACATCCCACACGCCAAGGTCATCTGGAGACTATTGACCCAAAACAAAACATAGAAGTTGTTCCTGAGTCTGGTGGTGCCCACGTTTAAGCTTTAGTACCTTCTGCCTGACAGGAGTGATGAGGAGAATAAGGATAAGGATACTTTCCAGAGGCAGCATGAAGTGTAGATGGAGTCTTAACTTCATAAGTGGTAGGAGCAGAATAAGGCCATGCGGCCCATCAATAGAGTGGCATAGATAGAGTGGCATAGATAGAGTGGACGTGGAAAGGATGTTTCCACTGGTGGGAGAGTCCAGGACCAGAGGTCGTAGCCTCTGAATTAAAGGGCGCTCTTTTAGAAAGGAGGTGAGGAGTAACTTTTTTAGTCAGAGGGTGGTGAATCTGTGGAACCCATTGTCACAGAGGGCTGTGGAGGCCAAGTCAGTGGATAGTTTTCAAGGCAGAGATAGACAAATTCTTGATTAGAACGGGTGTCAAGGGGTTATGGGGGGAAGGCAGGAAAATGGGATTAGGAGGCACCAGATCAGCCATGATTGAATGGCGGAGTAGACTCGATGGGCCGAATGGCCTAATTCTACTCCAAAAACTTGTGAACTTGTGCAGTCTACTCCGCCACCATTCAATCATGGCTGATCTATCTTTCACTTCTAACCCCATTCTCCTGCCTTCTCCCCATAACCCCCCCCCCACCCCCCGACACCCGTACTCATCAAGAAGTCAATGGCGGGGAGTCTGGTCCGTGTGACGGGACCCGACTGCATCCACAACTCTCTGCAATTTCTCGCGGACGCGGGCAGAGCTGCTGCTGCGATGTAAACTGACAGTATGGGCCTTGGAGAGAAAAAATGCAACGGAAAACATGCAATAGAGCCATTCGATACCCGTTCACATTACCTTGAAAATATTGGTGAGACGGAGACAGTGAAACCAGCATCACGCAGAAATAACTCAATAGGACACTGAATAGGGCTGGCTGATTCAGTTTGCTTTCTCTGTAAAAATAATAATAAAGGAATGTAGTGAAACAAACGTTTAAGAAACCTTTTAGCATATTAATGTTTAATGTTTTATGTGTCATTCCTAACTGTCACTGTATGTCGCTGTAACTTGCGGGCGGAGCACCAAGGCAAATTCATTGTATGTGAATACTTAGACAATAAACTTATTCATTCATTCATTCAGACAGGTGCATGGATAGGACAGATTTAGAGGGATATGGGCCCGGTGGGACTGGTGTAGATGGGACATGTTGGCCGGTGTGGGCAAGTTGGGCCGAAGGGCCTGTTTCTATGCTGTAAGGCTCCATGACTCTATGAAACAATAAATGGGTATAATCAATTAAGGGAGAGATTACAGTACATGGACTTCAGCCTTGCCTTTTTTTAAATAAACTAGACCAAGTGCAGACCCGCTGGGTCTGTTCCCCCAACGCGCGTTTGCGGGGTGGTGCTGCGTGTGTATGGAAGCCACTCTTTTACTGATGTTTAGCGATTGTCAGAGTAAATGTGCAGAATTAGTATGAGGGATTACGGACACCTATTGTCATTGACTGCAGTATTCCTCAAAAGTGTAAACAGATACAATGTGCAAGAAGGAACTGCAGTTGCTGCTTTAAACCAAAGATAGACACAAAATGCTGGAGTAACTCAGCGGGACAGGCAGCATCTGTGGGGAGAAGAAATTGGTGACGTTTCGGGTCGAGACCCTTCGTCAGACTGAGAGCCAGGAAAGAGGGAGACATAGAGAAATGGAAGTGTAAGGTGTGAAAACACAAATCAAAGCAGACGATGATAAGGAAATGTAGAATGTTTAAGAAATTAACTGCAGATGCGGGAAAAATCGAAGGTAGACAAAAATTCTGGAGGAACTTTTTTACTGATTAATTTTACTGATTATATGTCTCCTTGCCACATTCCCAAGTCAACAATGAACCATTCTACATTTCCTAGGTAGACACAAAATGCTGGAGGAACTCAGCGGGTGAGGCAGCATCTATGGAGAGAAGGAATAGGTGACGTTTCGGGTTGAGACCCTTCTTCAGACTAATGTCAGGGGAGGGGGCGGGAGAAAGATAGAATGCAGGCGGAGACAATAAGACTAGTGGGAGAACTGGGAAGGGGATGGAGAGAGAAAGCAAGGGCCACCTGAAGTTAGAGAAGTCAACGTTCATACCGCTGGGGTGTAAACTACCCAAGCAAAATATGAGGTGCTGCTCCTCCAATTTGCGCTGGGCCTCACTCTGACATTGGAGGAGGCCCAGGACAGAAAGGTCAGATTGGGAATGGGAGGGGGAGTTGAAGTGCTGAGCCACCGGGAGATCAGGTCGGTTAAGACGGACTGTGCGGAGGCGTTCAGTGAAACGATCGCCGAGCCAGCGCTTGGTCTCGCCGATGTAGAGAAGTTGACACCTGGAACAGCGGATACAGTAGATGAGGTTGGAGGAGGTGCAGGTGAACCTCTGCCTCACCTGGAAAGGCTGTTTGGGTCCTTGGATGGAGTTGAGGGGGAGGTAAAGGGACAGGTGTTGCATCTCCTGCGGTTGCAGGGGAAAGTACCTGGGGAGGGGGTGGTTTGGGTGGGAAGGGAGTTTGAATATTAATTTCTCTAACTTCAAGTAACCTTTGTATCCCCTCACTCTCCATCCTTCAATTGTACAAGTTTCAAAGCCATCTTGTTGAGTCTCATTGTCTGTAACCCGTTTTCACCTCGCCCACAGCCAACAATGGCCTGTCTCCTTTATCATCATTACTTTTTTTGCATATCTTTCATTCATTTGTTCTGTATCGCTCCACATCACCTTCTATATCTCTCGTTTCCCTTTCATAGAAACATAGAAACATAGAAAATAGGCGCAGGAGGAGGTCATCCGGCCCTTCGAGCCAGCACCGCCATTCATTGTGATCATGGCTGATCGTCCCCTATCAATAACCCGTGCCTGCCTTCTCCCCATATCCCTTGATTCTCTGCCACAGAAGGTAGTTGAGGCCAGTTCATTGGCTATATTTAAGAGGGAGTTAGATGTGGCCCTTGTGGCTAGAGGGATCAGGAGGTATGGAGAGAAGGCAGGTACGGGATACTAAGTTGGATGATCAGCCATGATCATATTGAATGGCGGTGCAGGCTCGAAGGGCCGAATGGCCTACTCCTGCACCTATTTTCTATGTTTCTATGATTCCACCAGCCCCTAGAGCTCTATCTAACTCTCTCTTAAATCCATCCAGTGACTTGGCCTCCACTGCCCTCTGTGGCAGAGAATTCCATAAATTCACAACTCTCTGGGTGAAAAAGTTTTTTCTCACCTCAGTCTTAAATGACCTCCCCTTTATTCTAAGACTGTGGCCCCTGGTTCTGGACTCGCCCAACATTGGGAACATTTTTCCTGCATTTAGCTTGTCCAGTCCTTTTATAATTTTATATGTTTCTATAAGATCCACCCCCTCATCCTTCTAAACTCCAGTGAATATAAGCCTAGTCTTTTCAATCTTTCCTCATATGACAGTCCCGCCATCCCAGGGGATCAATCTCGTTCCCCTGACTCTCAGTCTGATGGAGGGTCTCGACCCGAAGCGTCACCTATTACTTTTGTCCAGAGATGCTGCCTGTCCCGCTGAGTTACTCCGGCTTTTTGGGTGTATCTTCAATATCCATACCCATGGGTTGTAAGCTGCCCCGTCAGTCAAAGGCGGCAAGAAGATGATTTTGGGGCGGAGCTTGTTCCAGCCTGCCCACATGACCCAATTACATCATATGAGATATAGACACCACTCAAAGGACTGGCCACTTGCCTTCAGGGAGCTCTTGAGCACCAAGGGCTGTCTCTCCAAGGTAAGAGGTAAGATTATGATGTCGGAGGCAGGTTCATTGTCAAATATGGGCCGCAGCTAGCTTACAGTTAAGTGGCCAAACCTTCAGAGAGTGGACATCGGGACAACCAAGCTGGGTTGGGAGGCTCCAGCACTCACCTCCGTGTGAAAAACCCATTCCACAACCTCGATCATTTAACCTACCTAAGCTGACGCCTTAACAATGGGGTGTTTTTATCATTAATGTTTTATTATTATTAATGTTTAGTGTTTTTTGAGTCGTTCGTAACTGTCGCTGTATGTCATGTTGTTACTTGTGGGCGGAGCACCAAGGCAAATTCCTTGTATGTGAATACTTGGCCAATAAACTCTACTTACTTAGTGCAGCGTAGAGAGCATGAGATGGTGCAATAGATGCTAACCTGAGCATTGAAATCCCCCATCGTTCATGATCCCAAATCACCTTTTGATAAAGAGCAGAAGAATTCTCCTGCTGGACTACCAAACGTGCATACCTCATCCCATAACCCCGCAAAAAACCTATTCATCCTAGTTTGTGTGTGTGGGGTTTTGCTATGCATTGTTTGGCTGCACTGGCTTGCCTACTCGACAGAGGTGCTCGCGTGTCTAAGGTACGTTGTGAAGTGTTTCGGAAGGTTCCAAACCCCTCGCAACTCCATCCGAGTCTTACCTTCTACCCTTCTTATGATGTCATAATCGACCCAGACCACAGGACACAGGAAAGAATTAGGTGATGGGCGTAAACCAGACACAAGTCATTGGATTCACATTGCTAATTCTTAATCAAACACCATGGGCGAATAATCACCCAATCAAAATCCAAACCAGACAGCGGCTGATGTCATTAGCATTATGACCCATGTGGTAAAATCACCACCTGCTAAATGACATCACAATTAGAACTCAAATCAGCAAAGAAATGTTGCTTTGGTGCCTCCTCCAACCCGCTTGTCTCAGTTAATTGTTTCAAAGCACAGTGTTCTCCCCTGCCTCTAAACCTAGTCTCTCTCTCTCGCTCTCTCTCTCTCGCTGGCTCTCTCCCTCTCACATCTTAAGAGTGGGCCGCTTGGCATTTTTCGCCCTGATCCACTTCTCTGGGTGTTACTTCCAACACAAAGCTGAACCTGGCCAAGTTGAGACTCTACATTTAAAAAAAGGTTTGAACTTGAAGGGCCCGAATGGCCTACTCCTGCACCAATTTTCTATTTTCTATGAAGGACACAAGATGGCGCTGGAAACGTGCTATCGGGAGTCCTTGCACAAGGAGACATCGACTCATCGTTCAACACCATCATCCCCTCTAAACTAGCATCAAACTCGGGGAACTGGGTCCCTGCTCGTCCCTGTGCAATTGGATTCCCAACTTCCTCACCGGCAGACCTCACTCAGTACGTATTGGCATCAGCGCTCAATTCCACAACGACCATCAGCAAGGGAGCACCTCAACGCTGGAGAGAAGAAATGGGTGACGTTTTGGGTCGAGACCCTGTTTCAGACGACAGGCCTCGATCTGAAAAGATACCTATCCAAGTTCTCCAGAGATGCTGCCTGACCTGCTGAGTTACTCCAGCGTTTTGTGTCTATCTTCGATGTAAACCAGCATCTGCAGTTCCTTCCTGCACACCTCAAGGTTGTGTGCTCAGTGTGGTGATAGACTGCAGAAGGGTCTCGACCCGAAACATCACCCATTCCTTCTCTCCAGAGATGCTGCCTGTCCCGCTGAGTTACACCAGTTCCTTCCTACAAGTATTTCACTCTACCGAGGTACGCCTGATAATAAAACATTGAACCATCAGTCAGTCCCCCTGCTCTACTCACTCTATACCCATTACACAGCTGTAATTCAATCTTTAAATTGCCTGACGACACCACCATTGTCGGATCAATAAAAGGTGAGGGTGAGTCAGGGTGCAGGAGGGCGATCAATATCCTGATTGAATGAAGAAGAATCCAGATGAACAATCTGAACAAGGAGTTAGTGCATTGATGACTTCAGGAAAGGAAAGTTGAGGATCCACGAACCTGTCTTCATCAATGGGACAGCTGGTGCAGAGGGTAACCAGCCTCACCCACGTTCCTGGGCCTGCATGTCCCTGAAGGCCTGTCCTGGGCTCACAATGTTGATGCAATCACAAAGAAAGCTCATTAACACCTTTAAGGGCCTGTCCCACTTGCATGCGATTGCATGCGTTTGGCGCGACCAAACGGAAGCGGAGTTCACGCGAAGTCTGCGCTAAGTTCGCGCGTGACGTCATTTGCGTCATACTTACCAATCAGCTGGGCAGGAAGAGGGCCGACTGAATTTGGGCGTCGCACGGCATCGGGCGGTGACATCATCACGCAACGCCACGCCGGGCGGTGGCATCATCGCGCAACACCACGCGCTAGGTGTACGCCGTCAAGACGCTGCGTACGACCGCAATGCACCTGCGTACCGACAGGCCGTTGGCGCGGGAAGATTTCGGACACTGCAAGAATTTCGGAGCCACGCGCGATGTCGGGACCATCCCCGCACAACTCCGCACTTCTAAGTGGGACCGGCCCCGTGCTGTGCCCGTACGCCTCAAGCGACCACGAGGTGGCGTAATTTGCGAGCCAAGGTCGCGTAAGTGGGACAGGCCCTTACTTCCTCAGAAGGTTGAGGAAATTCGGCATGTCGCCGAATAAGGTCGGCACGTTGGCAAAGGCCGGGCGCAGTGGCACAATGGTAGAGTTGCTGCCTTATAGCATCACAGACCCGGGTTCCACCCTGACTACAGGTGCTGTCTGTAAGGAGTTGGCACATTTCCCCTTGTGACCGAGTGGGTTTCCTCCGGGTGCTCCAGTTTCTTCCACACACTCCAAAGACGTATAGATTTATAGGTGAATTGGCTTTGATATGTTGTATAAAATTGTCCCTAGTGTGTGTAGGTCAGTGTACGGGTTGATCACTGGTTAGCATAGACAGGGTGGGATGAAGGGCTTGTATCCTGCTGTATCTTTGAAGAATACTCGATTGAACTTCTGCAGGTGTAAGGTTGAGAACATACTGACTGGTTGCATCACAGCCTGGTTTGGTAACTCGAATGTCCATGGACGTTGAAGGTGGTGGACATTGCCTGGTCCATCACAAGTATTGACCCTTGGCCATTGTTGGCCATTTCCTCCATCAACTCACAGTTCAGTATTAACGTCTGAAGAAGGGTCCTAATCCTTGACTTACCATATGTCTATATATATTTCATTTACATAGCAGCTTCAAATGAAGGCAGCATTCATCGAGGTGATACGTTGTGTTTGGGTCTGAACCATTCTTCAGACTTTAATACTGTGCCATTTGAGGTAATAAAGGAAAGGGCCAACGTTTTTGTATAATTGTGCTCCTATAATTGTGTAATCTGGTACAATTGGACAATTAACAATTAAAGCCCTGTCCCACTGTACGAGGTAATTCAAGAGCTCTCCCGAGTTTAAAAAAAATCAAACTCGTGGTAAGCACGTAGAATGTACGTAGCGGGTACGTCGGAGCTCGGGACGTCTCTTAGCGGCTCGTAACGCTAACGACAGGTACTCGGGAAACGTGGAAAGCTCGTGAAGACTCGTGAAGATTTTTCAACATGTTGAAAAATGTCCACGAGAGCCCTGAGTACCGACGAGCGGCCATTAATGTAATTCTCCGAGTTCGAATCGGGAAACTCGGGAGAACTCTTGAATTAGCTCGTACAGTGGGACAGGTCCTTTAGTAAGAGCGTCAGGGTGTTATGGGGTTGAGAGGGTAAGGTAGATCAGCCATGATTGAATGGAGGAGTAGACTTGATGGTCCGAATGGCCTAATTCTGCTACTAGAACTTATGAAGTTATGAATTTGTGAGCAAGGGTTTTTTCTGTTTGGTCTTTAGTTTCTCTGCAACGTTTATGAAGTTGGCGGTGAGGGGTGGGAGGGAGGGGATGATGGTAGATGAGGAGTTGTTTAAGAAGGAACTGCAGATGCTGGAAAATCGAAGGTAGACAAAAATGCTGGAGAAACTCATCGGGTGAGGCAGCGTCTATGGAGCGAAGGAAATATGCGACGTTTCGGGTCGAATTTAGAAGGATGAGGGGGATCTTATAGAAACATATAAAATTATAAAAGGACTGGACAAGCTAGATGCAGGAAAAATGTTCCCAATGTTGGGCGAGTCCAGAACTAGGGGCCACAGTCTTAGAATAAAGGGAAGGCCATTTAAGACTGAGGTGAGAAAAAACTTTTTCACCCAGAGAGTAGTGAATTTGTGGAATTCCCTGCCACAGAGGGCAGTGGAGGCCAAGTCACTGGATGGATTTAAGAGAGAGTTAGATAGAGCTCTAGGGGCTAGTGGAGTCAAGGGATATGGGGAGAAGGCAGGCACGGGTTATTGATAGGGGACGATCAGCCATGATCGCAATGAATGGCGGTGCTGGCTCGAAGGGCCGAATGGCCTCCTCCTGCACCTATTTTCAATGTTTCTATGAGATCTCCACCCGAAATGTCGCCTATTTCCTTTGCTCCATAGATGGTAGATGAGGAAGGATCTTGAGACTTGAGGCACAATGATGGTATGAAACAGACTTGCAAGAGCAGCCACCATCTTGGATATTCACTTGGATATTGTGTGCAAGTAGATAGAGTGTAGGAAGCATGCACTGCACGGCTGTGAGAAGGAAATACTTAACAGACACTTTAATTCTAGAGACATTCCTAGTACTGATCGTTTTTTAATCACCTCTAATCTGCCAATCTTGTCTATTTGCAGCAACATGGGAGATAATAGTCAGAACTAAGTGTAATGTCCGGGGCTCGTTATTTATCAGAGCTTGCATACAAACCTCCTGTACATTCCCAATTAATGCAGAAATTGATTCACTAAGCCATCCTTTGTTGGTTTTTAAGTAGGAGATATTTAGCAGTTACAGACAACAGGGCAGCACGGTGGGGCAGCACGGTGGGGCAGCACGGTGGGGCAGCACGGTGGGGCAGCACGGTGGGGCAGCACGGTGGGGCAGCACGGTGGGGCAGCACGGTGGGGCAGCACGGTGGGGCAGCGGTAGAGTCGCTGCCCCACAGCGGCAGAGACCCGGGTTCGATTCTGACCAGGGGTGCTGTCTCTACGGAGTTTGTGCGTTCTCCCCGTGACCTGCGCGTGTGTTTTCTCCCGGGTCCCCGGTTCCCTCTCACGCTCCAAAGACTAATTGGCTTCGGTTAAATTGTAAATTGTCCCTAGTGTGTGTAGGATAGTGTAAGTGTACGGGGATCGCTGGCCAGCGCGGACACGGTGGGCCGGAGAGTGCTGTATCCGCTGTAAAAACGAAACAATAAATCAGGGGCTGAAGAGTTTACAACTTTGTGCAGTCTGACTAGCAATGCAAATGTGGTTCTGCCAAGCAAGTCAATGAATGGCGGTGCTGGCTCGAAGGGCCAAATGGCCTCCTCCTGCACCTATTTTCAATGTTTCTATGAGATCTCCACCCGAATTTAGGAGATTGAGAGGGGATCTTATAGAAACTTACAAAATTCTTAAGGGGTTGGACAGGCTAGATGCAGGAAGATTGCTCCCGATGTTGGGGAAGTCCAGGACAAGGGGTCACAGCTTAAGGATAAGGGGGAAATCCTTTAAAACCGAGATGAGAAGAACTTTTTTCACACAGAGAGTGGTGAATCTCTGGAACTCCCTGCCACAGAGGGTAGTCGAGGCCAGTTCATTGGCTATATTTAAGAGGGAGTTAGATGTGGCCCTTGTGGCTAAGGGGATCAGAGGGTATGGAGAGAAGGCAGGTACGGGATACTGAGTTGGATGATCAGCCATGATCATATTGAATGGCGGTGCAGGCTCGAAGGGCCGAATGGCCTACTCCTGCACCTAATTTCTATGTTTCTATGTTTCAAGAGTCAAGAGAGTTTTATTGTTGTGTGTCCCAGATAGAACCATGAAATCCTTGCTTGCTGCAGCACAACAGAATATGTAAACGTAATACAGAACAGGAGATAAAAGTTCAGTGTGTCTATATACCATAGACCATATATATATGTACACAATAAATAAACAGATAAAGTGCAATCGGCTGTTATTGTTCAGCGTTTGTTTGATTTCGTGTTTAACAGCCTGATGGCTGTGGGGAAGAAGCTGTTCCTGTTGAAGCAAACTGTATAGTCAAGCTTTTCCATTTTTTAAGTAAATATTTCAATCTAAAAGGACAAAACGTTTAGGACGGGAAGGAGATGGGCAGAAAATATATCAATAGTATTTTGGTTTCAGTGTTTTAACACCTCAAAATGTGCTCGGACAATTGTCTTTCAGGTTCTTGAAGCTGAAAGGTGCCTTTATATACAAATGCGAAAGGTGCCTTTATATACAAATGGTTTCAATTCCACTCTGGACATTTGACCCAGTGCATCCTGGAGTGATTCATCCTTGCACACCTGACGTGGCACATGACGTGAGCCATTGAGTCAGACAGCGTGGAAACAGGCCCTTCGGCCCAGCTTGCCCATGCCGACCAACATGCCCCATCTACACTAGTCCCACCTACCTGCTTTTGCCCCCTATACCCCTAAACCTCATTGAAACTCACAGAATAATGAAAGGCCTGGATAGAGTGGACGTGGAGAGGATGTTTCCACTGGTGGGAGAGTCTAGGACCAAAGGTCGTAGCCTCAGAATTAAAGGGCGCTCTTTTAGAAAGGAGGTGAGGAGGAACTTCTTTAGTCAGAGGGTGGATGATCTGTGGAACTCTTTGCCACAGAGGGCTGTGGAGGCCGTCAGTGCATATTTTTAAGGCAGAGATAGACAAATTCTTAATTGGAAATGATGTCAAGGGTTATAGGGAGAAGGCAGGAAAATGGGATTAGGAGGCAGAGATCAGCCATGATTGAATGGTGGAGTGGACTCGATGGGCAGAATGGCCTGATTCTACTCCTATAACTTGTGAACTTGTAAACCTACCCTATCCATGTACCTATTCGGATGTTTCTAAAACAGCGTGTTAGTAGCTACGTAACTATCTGCGATGTTCAAGAAGGAACTGCAGATGCTGGAAAATCAAAGGTAAACAAAATTGCTGGAGAAACTCAGTGGGTGCGGCAGCATCTATGGAGCGAAGGAAATAGGCAACGTTTCGGGACGAAACGTTGCCTATTTCCTTCGCTCCATAGATGCTGCCGCACCCGCTGTGTTTCTCCAGCAATTTTGTCTACCTTAAATATCTGCGATAATACCTTGTTGTATAAATTTGTTTTTTGCATGCAATTCAATAAAATCTTATTATACATAGTGTAATATAATAACTTTATTTATTTAATATAATAATAACTTTATTTATAAAGCACTTTAAACAACTACAGTTGCCACAAAGTGCTGTACAATCATATATAAGTATAAGGTTTTAAGAATAGTACACACACTTCACGCTGCCTCGGCAAGGCCAGCAGCATAATCAAGGACCAGTCTCACCCCGGTCACTCCCTCTTCTCCCCTCTCCCATCAGGCAAGAGGTACAGAAGTGTGAACACGCACACACCTCCAGATTCAGAGACAGTTTCTTCCCAGCTTTTAACAGGCAACTGAACCGTCCTATCATTAATTAGAGTGCAGTCGTGAGCTACTATCTACCTCATTGGAGATCCTCGGACTATCTTTAATCGGACTTTACTGGAGTCAAGATTGTTAAGGGCTTGGACACGCTGGAGGCAGGAAATATGTTCCCGATGTTGTGGGAGTCCAGAACCAGGGGCCACAGTTTAAGAATAAAGGGTAAGCCATTTAGAACGGAGACGAGGAAACACTTTTTCTCACAGAGAGTGGTGAGTCTGTGGAATTCTCTGCCTCAGAGGGCGGTGGAGGCCGGTTCTCTGGATGCTTTCAAGAGAGAGCTAGATAGAGTTCTTAAAGATAGCGGAGTCAGGGGATATGGGGAGAAGGCAGGAACGGGGTACTGATTGGGGATGATCAGCCATGATCACATTGAATGGCGGTGCTGGCTCGAAGGGCCGAATGGCCTACTGCTGCACCTATTGTCTATTGACATTATCTTGCACTAAACGTTATTCCCTTTATCCTTTATCCGTACACTGTGGATATGGTTTGGTTGTAATCATGTATTATTTTTCCGCTGGCTGGATAGCACGCAACAAAAGCTTTCAGCTTAATTTATTGTCACGTGTACCGAGGTACAGTGAAAAGCTTTTGTTGCGTGCTAACCAGTCAGCGGAGAGACAGTACATGATTACAGACGAGCCATTTACAGTGTATAGATACAGGATCGGGGAATAACATCTAGTTAGAACGGAGACGAGGAAACACTTTTTTAGAACGGAGACGAGGAAACACTTTTTCTCACAGAGTGTGGTGAGTCTGTGGAATTCTCTGCCTCAGAGGGAGGTGGAGGCCGGTTCTCTGGATGCTTTCAAGAGAGAGCTAGATAGGGCTCTTAAAAATAGCGGAATCAGGGGATATGGGGAGAAGGCAGGAACGGGGTACTGATTGGGGATGATCAGCCATGATCACATTGAATGGCGGTGCTGGCTGGAAGGGCCGAATGGCCTATTCCTGCACCTATTGTCTATTATTCAGTTTTCACTGCACCTCGGTACACTGACAATAAACTAAACTAAACTAGTCTGAAGAAGGGTCTCAACCCAAAACACAACCCATTCCTTCTCTGCAGAGATGCTGCCTGTCCCGCTGAGTTACTCCAGCATTGTGTGTCTATAAAGCACATTGCTATTTTTATGCCTTTCACCCGTTCTACCCTGAAGCTCCAAGGCACCTAAATCAATATTAAAGGGCCAGAAACTCAGTGTTATGATTGATGTCAGTTGCAGTTAAGATTCTGCAATCTTATCATGCTGGGTTCAGCCGCTCTACATTGATTAACACTGGTAAATTGGAGAAACAAGTAGATAATGTGGTAGTAAGGGAAGCAAGGAGATAATGAGTCAAGAGAGAGTCAAGAGAGAGTCAAGAGCATTTTATTGTCAAATGTCCCAGATAGAACAATGTAGGACCAGGACATAGAAACATAGAAAATAAGTGCAGGAGTAGGCCATTCGGCCCTTCAAGCCTGCACCGACATTCAATACGATCATGGCTGATCATCCAACTCAGTATCCTGTACCTGCCTTCTCTCCATACCCCCTGATCCCTTTAGCCACAAGGGCCACATCTAACTCCCTCGTAAATATTGCCAATGAACTGTGGCCTCAACTACCCTCTGTGGCAGAGAATTCCACAGATTCACCACTCTCTGTGTGAAAAATGTTTTTCTCATCTCGGTCCTAAAAGATTTCCCCCTTATCCTTAAACTGTGACCCCTTGTTCTGGACTTCCCCAACATCGGGAACAATCTTCCTGCATCTAGCCTGTCCAGCCCCTTAAGAATTTTGTAAGTTTCTATAAGATCCCCCCTCAATCTTCTACATTCTAGCGAGTACAAGCCGAGTCTATCCAGTCTTTCTTCATATGAAAGTCCTGCCATCCCAGGAATCAGTCTGGTGAACCTTCTCTGTACTCCCTCTATGGCAAGAATGTCTTTCCTCAGATTAGGAGACCAAAACTGTACGCAATACTCCAGGTGTGGTCTCACCAAGACCCTGTACAACTGCAGTAGAACCTCCCTGCTCCTATACTCAAATCCTAAAACATATAACATACAGCACAAGAACCTTGTGCCCACCAAAAGCTGGAGTAACTCAGCGGGTCAGGCAGCAGCATCTCTGGAGAAAAGGAATAGGTGACGTTTTGGGTTGAGACCCTTCTTCAAACCGAGAGTCAGGGGAGAGGGAAACGAGAGATGTAGAAATGTCTGTGCTGAATATGATATCAATTGAAATTGTACATCCATTTCCGGCTGGCACTGACGATGGCTGCCCCACCTCTTCATCGCTCCTCCATAGCGTCCGACGCCTGTCCTCAAGCGGTTGAGGGTTGTCCACTGCTTTCGGGGGCAGGTCCTGGCCAGGGACGTCCATGAGATCATCGATGTAATGGTGTAGCCTAGATGGTTCCGCTGACTTCAACTGGTCCCGCCATCTCGTCTTGACCCAGGCGGCCTTGGAAACGTCGGCCAGTATTGTGCAGAGGGTAGCGGGTGCCAGGAATGGGCTGCCAGGGGGTGGCAGTGGAGGCAGATACAATAGTGGGGTTTTAAGCAGCTTATGGATGGCCACATGGGTATGTGGGGAATGGAGGGACATGGACCACGTGGAAACAGAGGAGCAACGTTGCCGAGAACGTAAACAACGTCGCCTATTTCCTTCGCTCCATAGATGCTGCTGCACCCGCTGAGTTTCTCCAGCTTTTTTGTGTACCTTCGATTTTCCAGCATCTGCAGTTCCTTCTTGAACCCTGTAAACAGAGGAGATTCGTTTGGGCAGCACCATGGTGCAGCGGTAGAGTTGCTGCCTCACAGCGCCAGAGAACTGGGTCCCGGGTTCGATCCCGACTACGGGCGCTGTCTGTACGGAGTTTGTACGTTCTCCCCATGACCTGCGTGGGTTTTCTCCAAGATCTTCGGTTTCCTCCCACACTACAAAGGCATACGATTTTGTAGGTTAATCGGCTTGGTATAAGTGTAAATTGTCCCTAGTGTGTGTGTGGGATAGTGTCAATGTGCGGGGATCGCTGGTCGGCGTGGACTCGGTGGGCCGAAGGGCCTGTTTCCATGCTGTATCTCTAAACTAAACTGTATGTGTAGGAAGGAACTGCAGATGCTGGTTTACACCGAAGATAGACACAAGATGCAGGGACCTCTCCGGTCAAGAGCCTACTTCAGACTCTAACCTGGCATCATGTTCAGCACAGACATTGTGGGCCGAAGGGCCTGTTCCTGTGCTGTACTGCTCTATGTTCTGTACTTGAGCTACCACACACATCGACTGTTTTGGGTTGGACCATCCCTGCTACCGAATCCACTGCATCTGCTACTCCTTAACAAACCTCCAAAGGCATTTATTTCCTGTGCCATTCGGACCACACACTGCCCTTTTAATTGTGTGTGATCAGCGGGGGCCAGGCAGAAATACAATCTCTTGCTGTCATCATGTTGAGATTCGAAGCGTTTATTTTTCATATTTACTGAATCAATATTTATTATCTCAGCTGCCCGAGTTTCCTCCCTCAGCTTGTGTTTTGCTCAAGATTCCAGCATCTGCCACTTGCGCCTGGTCTTCTTCTTGTTCATTGTGTTCATCTTGTTTTTCAGGAGGTTTTGCAGCGAGCGGTGCCTCTAAACTCAGCTGCACCAGCTGCACCACCATCTCCTCCTCCTCCTCGTCTGCTGTGCACAGAACCAAAGATCTTATAGATCTTTGCACAGAACTCAACGCCTCCTGGCCCTACGGCAGATGACCTTGGTTGCAATAAGGCAGAGGGGAGGAAAACATAGAGAGTGTGTGTGTGTGTGTATGAGGACGTTGCAGAGAGAGAGGGGGGAGGGAGAGGGAAAAGGGGAGAGGGAAAAGGGGAGAGGAAGAGAGGGGGAGGGAAGGGAGAGAAGGGGAGGGGGAGGAGAGAAAGGGAGACAGAGAAAGGGAGAGAGAAAGGGAGGGGGAGAGAGAAAGGGAGGGGGAGAGGGAGGGAAAGATAAAGGGGGGAGAAAGAAAGGAGAGAGAGGGGAGGGAGAGAGAGAGGGGAGGGAAAGAGAGAGAAAGGGAGACAGAGACAGGGAGAGAGAAAGGGAGGGAGATAGAGAAAGGGGGAGAGGGAGAGAGAGGGAGGGAAAGATAAAGGGGGGAGAAAGAAAGGGAGGAGGAGAGAGAGGGGAGGGAGAGGGGAGGGGGAGGGAGAGGGGAGGGGGAGAGAGAGGGGAGGGAAGAGAGAGAAAGGGAGACAGAGAAAGGGAGAGAGAAAGGAAGGGGGAGAGAAATAGGAGGGGGAGAGAGAGAGGAGGGGGAGAGAGAGGGGAGGGGGAGAAAGAAGAGGAGACAGGGAGAGAGAGAGAGACAGGGAGAGAGGGAGGGATAGAGAGGGGGAAAGGGGGAGGGAGAGAAAGAACGAGAGAGGGGATCGACACTTCCTGGTGAGCTGGTTGTACGGAAGTGCAACGCCTCAATGGTCTGTTGTGAAGGGATTAATCGAGATGCAACTGGCAGGAGATCTCCCACAGGCGCTGTACCGCTTTTCATTCTGCGTCTGTCTCTCTCTCTCTTCCTCTCTCTGTCTCTCTCACTCTCTCTCTCTCTCTCTTCCTCTCTCTGTCTCTCTCACTCTCTCAAGGACGTAACATCCTCCTGAGGTGCGGCGTATCGCCAGAGGGACGCGCTTAAAGGAGCAGCCAAGATCGGGGCAATCTTTGGGCCGGTGTGGAAGTGAGCTCTCCGCACTATTCACCGCGGGACTGGGGAATCGGGAGCCTTGAACGAGCAGGTACATTCGGTTCAAGGTATCATTCAAGTAGAAAGTTGCCGTGGCTGTGTGTTTGAACAAGGTTGTGCTGAAAAAGCGATGCTCACATTTTCTGGACACACACACAGAAGCAGACACACACACACACACACACACACACACACAGAAGCACACACACACACACACACACACAGAAGCAGACACACACACACAGCAGATACACACACACACAGAAGCAGACACACACACACAGAGGCAGACACACACACACGCACACACACACAGAAACACACACACACACAGAAGCACACACACACACAGAAGCGCACACAGACACACACACACACAGAAGCGCACACACACACACACACAGACACACAGAGGCAGACACACACACAGAAGCAGACACACACACACACACACAGAGGCAGACACACACATACGCACACACACACAGAAGCACACACAGACACACAGAGGCAGACACCCACACACACAGACACACACACAGGCAGACAAACACACACACACACACACACAGGCAGGCAGGCAGACACATACACACACACACAGGCAGACAAACACACACACACACACACACACACACACACAGGCAGGCAGGCAGACACAGACACACACACACAGGCAGACAAACACACACACACACGCAGGCAGACACACACATACACGCGGATAGCGGCAGGCAGACACACACAGACATATACATATCCTGTCTCTCCATTCTTAAAGAAGAAATTGGATACAGTTTAATGCTGAAATGTAATATGCATCAAGTTTCAGATGTGAGGAAAGTGAAATTGTCCGGCAGGGCAACGTGGCTGTTTTTAAAAAAAAGTTCCATCTCGAGGTTTCCCTTCCACCTCCATTCCTTGTTCGATTCCAGGAAGGTGGACATTGTGTATTTAGAGCACAGAGTGCTGGGGGAACTCAGAGGGTCAGGCAGGCGACGTTGCAGCCACTGATTCAATGAGCCTGAAGGAGAGTCCCGACCCGAAATGAACCCTGTTTCAACCCCCCCCCCCCTCCCTCCCATCCACAGATGCTGCCCGACCCGCTGAGTTTCTCCATCACTTTGTGCTTTGTTTTAAGATTAGAACATCTGCAGTTCCTTGCATCCCCAGATAAGTTTATTTAGCAAACTCCAGGATTACAACTCGTCTCGTTTCCCCATCCCCCCCCCCCCCCCCCCCCCTCTCTGCTATCCAAACGACCCCCTGTCATACAGCAGCGTTGAAGGGAGACGCAGGGGTCTGGAATTTTGAGTGCCCTGCTCTTTCCCCACTACTTTGGCAAGCAGATCCCTTCCTGTTAATCACCCACCCTGGATATCACCCCCCCCCCCCCACTCCAGATCCCTTCCCCATCTCCTCTCTCCCCTCTCCTGGTCTCTCCCCACTTTGAATCCCCCCCCCCCCCCCTTCCACTTTTAATAGACAATAGGTGCAGGAGTAGGCCATTCAGCACTTCGAGCCATTCAGTGATCATGGCTGATCATCCCCAATCAGTACCCCGCTCCTGCCTTCTCCCCATATCCCCTGACTCCACTATCTTTACGAGCCCTTTCTAGCTCTCCCTTGAAAGCATCCAGAGAACCTGCCTCCACCGCCCTCTGAGGCAGAGAATTCCACAAACTCACAACTCTCTGTGAGAAAAAGTGTTTCCTCGTCTCCGTTCTAAATGGCTTACTCCTTATTCTTAAACTGTGGCCCCTGGTTCTGGACTCCCCCAATATTGGGAACTTGATTCCTGCCTCGAGTGTGTCCAAGCCCTTAACAATCTTATATGTTTCAATGAGATACCCTATCATCCTTCTAAACTCCAGAGTGTACAAGCCCAGCCGCTCCATTCTCTCAGCATATGACAGTCCCGCTATCCCGGAAATTAGCCTTGTAAACCTACGCTGCACTCCCTGAATAGCAAGAATGTCCTTCCTCAAATTAGGGGACCAAAACTGCACACAATACTCCAGGTGTGGTCTCCCTAGGGCTCTGTACAACTGCAGAAGGACATCTTTGAACTTCAGTCCCTGGCTCTGTGAGGCAGCAACTCTAACAAGGTGCCGCCCCAGCTGGCAATCTCATTGTTGCTCAGGTTGATTGTTAGTTTACCCTAGAGCAAAACGTCAATGACGTAGTCCATTACATTGTATTGCAATGTTTAATTTGCTGGGGTGGAGAAAGAATTGGTACTTCTAGGAACTGACCAAAGTGGTGGTGAACTTGGTTAGAAGGAAAAAGGAAGTAAAGAAGTTAAAATCAATCGACAGCCTTTGAGGAATATCATAATCAGATTCATACTTTATTAGCCAAGTGTGTTTTGCAACATACGAGGAATTTGATTTGCCGTACAGTCACACCATTAAAAAGCAACAAAACACACAAAATATAATTTTAACATAAACATCCACCACAGTGACCCCTCCACATTCCTCACTGTGATGGAAGGCGAAAAAAATTTCAATCTCTTCCCTTCTTTGCTCTCCCGTGGTCGGGGGCCTCGAGGCTTCCGTTGACGGGGCGATCAAGCTCCCGTGTCGGGGGAATCTCAGCTCCACCCGCGCCGGGCGATCGGACCCCGGGTCGGGGCTGGTCAAACCTCTTGCGACTTTGGAGCTTCCCGCCATCAATCTCTACCCGACACTGCGAGCTCCTCGATGTTGAAATTGAGGTTGTAGCGTCGATCCCAGGCAAGGGGTCGCAGGCTCCGATGGTAAGTCCACGGCCCCACGGTGGGGCTCAGAGTCAGTCTCGAGCGAGGCCGCCAGCTCCACGATGTTAGGCTGCAGAGCGACCGGAGATACGATCCGGAAAACAATCGCAACTCCGGCAGGGTAAGGGATTGAAAACAAGTTTCCCCCACCCCCACCCCCCACATAAACAAACCAGAGAACATTAATACAAACTTTTTAAAACTTAACTAAATAAAAAATAACAAAAAAGACGAATAGACAGACAGACCGTTGGCGAGGCTGCCATCACTGACGGTGCCACCCGGTTCCTTCCCATTTAGCAAGTAAGAAGGAACTTGAGTGGGCGATTAGAAGGGGCCATGAGATATCTTTGATGCTGACCTTTCTGTCCTGGGGCCTCCTCCACTGTCAGAGTGAGGCCCAGCGCAAATTGGAGGAACAGCATCTCATATTCCGCTTGGGCAGCTCGCACCCCAGCGGTAATAATTTTGATTTCTCTAACTTCAAGTAACCCTTGCACCTCCTTTCTCTCTGTCATTGTATTAGTTTCACTGGCATCCTGGTAGGTCTCATTGTACGTTTAAAGGGCCTGTCCCACACGGGCGTCATTTGCGCGTCACGCAGGTGGCGCACGAAGATTTTGTGAATCCCAAAATACTGGGACCGCTCATCACTGCCTACGCCACCACGCCTCACCACGCGCGCACCACGAAAATTATGTTGTGTAAATGTCGCGTAAATGACACCCAAGTGGGGCAGGCCCTTAAGAAAGAATTGCAGATATCAAAGGTAGACAAAAATGCAGGTTAAACACAGCGGGTGAGGCAGCATCTATGGAACGAAGGAATAGGTGACGTTTCGGGTCGAGACCCGGAAGGGTCTCGACCCGAAACGTCGCCTATTCCTTCGCTCCATAGATGCTGCCTCACCCGCTGAGTTTCTCCAACTTTTTTGTCTACCCTCATTGTCTATACAATTCGTTTCTCATCCAGCCCGCAGCCAATAAAGGACAGCTTCCTTCAAACATTGTTACTTTTCTTGCATATCTTTCATTCCTCTTCCTATACATCTCTCGACACCATCGTTCATATCCCTCGTTCCCCTTTCCCCCGAAGAAGGGCCTCGACCCGAAACGTCCCACATAAAGAACAAAGAAACGTGAGCAATTTTGAGCACCATATCTGAGGAAGGATGTGCTGGCTCTGGTTGAGGGTCCAGAGGAGGTTTACAAGAACGATCCCAGGAAATGAGTGGGTTAACCTATGGATGAGTGTTTGTCGGCACTGGGCCTGTACTCGCTGGAGTTTATAAGATTGAGGGGGGGGGGGGACCTCATTGAAACGTACAGAATAGTAAAAGGCTCGGATAGAGTGGATGTGGAGAAGATGTTTCCACTCGTGGGAGAGTCTAGGCCTCAGAATTAAAGGACGTTCTTTTAGGAAGGAGATGAGGGGAAATTTCTTTAGTCAGAGGGTGGTGAATCTGTGGAATTCTTTGCCACAGACGGCTGTGGAGGCCAAGTCAGTGGATATTTTTAAGGCAGAGACAGACAGATTCTTGATTAGTGCGGGTGTCAGATGTTATGGGGAGAAGGCAGAATGGGGTTAGGAGGGAGAGATAGATCAGCCATGATTGAATGGCGGAGTAGACCTGATGGGCCGAATGGCCTAAGGTTACTCCTATCACCTTACGACCATTCCTTCTCTCCAGAGATGCTGCCAATGTGTGACTCCAGCATTTCGTGAATCTCTTTGGTGAGTTAGATTGCAGAAAATGCCAAGGCTTTGTATACCTACATTTAAAAACAAGAGTGTAACCAGGGAGATGGTAGGACCGCTCGGGGATAACGGTGGGGAGTCAGAGGATGTAGGTGAGGTACTAACATGGAGGACAGTGAAATCGCTGTGGAAGTTACTTCAGTTTATTGCCACGTGTACTGAAGTACAGCGAAAAGCTTTTGTTGCGTGCTAACCAGTCAGCAGAAGGACAATACGTGATTACAATCAAGTCATTTACAGTGTACAGATACGAGATAAGGGAATAACATTTTTAGTGCAAGGTAAAGCCAATAATGTCCGATCAAAGATAGCCCGAGGGTCACCAATGAGGTAGATAACAGTTCAGCACTGCTTCCTAACATGCAAGGGCAGTTTGAGATCAAAAAGGGAGGGGGTGTTGGGCTCTTGAAGAGCATTAAAGCCCTGTCCCACTGTACGAGTTCGTTCAAGAGCTCTCCTGAGTTTAAAAAAAAAATCAAACTCGTGGAAGCACGTAGAATGTACGCAGCGGGTACGTCGGAGCTCGGGGACGTCTCTTAGCGGCTCGTAACGCTAACGGCAGGTTTTTTTCCAACATGTTGAATAATGTCCACGAGAGCCCCGAGTACCTACGAGCAGCCATTACCGTAAATCTCCGAGTTCGAATCAGGGGCAAACTCGGGAGAACCCTTGAATGAACTCGTACAGTGGGACAGGGGCTTTTAAGGTGGGTAAATCCTCAAGGTGAGGAATTGAGAGACAAGAAAGGAGATTGCCGAAGATCTTTGCAACTTATCTACCCACAAGCAAGGTCCCAGAGTAGGCAGATAAGAGTTGGTCTTGGCATTGTGTACGGCATGGACATTGTGGACCGAAGCAAAGGTCATTGAGCGGAGCAAGATAGTCCACTCGTTGAAAAAGCCGTAGTAGGTCATGGGTAATCTTCAGCACCATTTCCGTAACCGGCTTCCGTCTCCGCTCCAATCTATGATCTTTGGTCATGCCGTCCGCTCCATGATCTTTGGTGTGAACTATCTAGCCCCGCTGTATGATCTTTGGGCCGAAGGGCCTGTCCCTGCACCAATGTAGATTAATTGGTCTCTTTAAATTACCCTCAACTGTGTACAGAGTGGACAACACAGAACCTTCGTGTGATCGATGATCCACGTGGACTCAGTAGGTCCTAAGGCCCATCCTCTATGCTGCATTCATGAACTAAACTAGAGATTTAACTAATCAAAGAAAATATTACACCAGGATAAAACTCTTTAACGATATATTTAGTGGCTCTTAAAATAGCCTTTTGTGTGCTGTACGCTTTGTTCTGTGTTCCATGAGATTATTTCTCCCTTCATGGTTACTCTTTCCTACAAGCGAGTGAGTGAATATAATATTATAATCAAAAAGGAACTGAGAACCTTCTTTGGTTCTATAAGATTCTGAGGGGCAGCTTCTTTACACTGAGAGTGGTTGGTGTACGGAACGAGCTGCCGGATGAGGTAGTTGAGGCTGGGACTATCACAACATTTGAGACATTTTTAGACGGGTACATGGATAGGTTAGGGTTCGAGGCCATATACGCAGGCAGGTGGGACTAGTGTAGATGGGGCAATAGACAATAGGAGCAGGAGTAGGCCATTCGGCCCTTCGAACCAGCACCGCCATTCAATGTGATCATGGCTGGTCATCCCCAATCAGTACCCCGTTCCTGCCTTCTCCCCATATCCCCTGACTCCGCTATTTTTAAGAGCTCTCTCTTGAAAGCATCCAGAGAACCTGCCTCCACTGCCCTCTGAGGCAGAGAATTCCACAGACTCACAACTCTCTGTGAGAAAAAGTGTTTCCTCATCTCCGTTCTGTTGGCATGTTGGTCAGTGTGGGCAAGTTGGGCCGAAGGGGTCCTGTTTCCACGCTGTATGACGACAACCAAAGTAGATTTGGCAGCCGCTCGAGATGGGGACAGATGGGGACCTGAACGTTGAACGGTGAGTGAGTGAGTGACCTCTAGAAAAGTCAGACTGATCAGAGATAGGGGGAGGAGTGGCTCTGTTAGTTAATGAGCTCGTTAAAAGAGCTACAGGGAAGGGATGGTGTGTGCACAGAGAGCAGGATATAGAACCGGCTTGGGTGGAGATAATACAAGCAAGTGGTGAGGCAAAACTGTAACGTCACAGTAGGGCAAGGTAACGATATCTCAAAGACGCTTCCTTGACTACGGTTTAATAACTGCGAAAAAAACGTATATTTAAATTCTGGAAAAAGACAACAGTCCCCGCAGTGAAGATGTGGATCACAGAAATGAGCACAAGGCACATCTACATCTAGAAAAAATAAGGCTTGTCTTGACTGACAAACCAGATCAATTTTCCAAAATATGGTCTCCTTTCATTGAATGGTTGAACACAAACTCAAAACCGACTGACGCTAGGGTCGGGTGAGCGGGCGTAGGGAAGGGCAGTGGGATATATCTCCGCTTCTTTCACTTCTTCATTAGTTCTGGGGTTTTTCACTTTTCTTTTTCGTGTCTTTTTCGAAATTCTTTCTTTTCTATTTCCTTTCTTCTTCCCCTTTTTTCCTTTTTTCCGATTTAGTGATTAGTCTATAAAATGTTAAAATTGAAGCAGTACCAAAGTTGTATAATTATTATGTCGATTACTTTCTCCTTGTACAATTGCTTCTAATAAAATTAATATTAAAAAAAAATACAATAGGGCAAGGCGTACGGGAATAAATAATGGGGTATGAAATAATGGGTTTGTGGAATTCTCTACCTCAGAGGGCGGTGGAGGCAGGTTCTCTGGATACTTCCAAGAGAGAGTTAGATAGGGCTCTTGAAGATAGCGGAGTCAGGGGATATGGGGAGAGGGCAGGAACGGGGTACTGATTGGGGATGGCGGTGCTGGCTCAGTGCTGGGGAAACTCAGAAGGTGAGGCAGCATCTATGGAGCGAACGGCCGAATGGCCTACTCCTGCACCCATTGTCTAATATAATAAATAATATTGGCAAGTTTGCATTTCTGTAGCACCTTTTATGTCCCTCTCTTATGTACGTCCTCCCTGTGACCGTGTGGACTTCCTCAGCGTGCTCAGGTTTCCCCCCACATCCCACTTCGAAGAGTAGATCGGGTAGACGCACAGAGTTTCTTGCCCAGAGTAGGGGAATCGAGAACCAGTGGACATAGGTTGAAGGTGAGGGGGGAAAAGATTTAATAGGAATCTGAGGAGGTAACCTATCCACACAAAGGGTGGTGGGTGTATGGAACAAGCTGCCAGAGGAGGCAGTTGAGGCTGGGACTATCCCGACATTTAAGAAACAATTAGATAGTGCATGAATAGGCCGGGTTTGGAGGGATATGGGCCAAACACAGGCAGGTGGGACTAGTGTAGGTGGAACATGCTGGTCGGTGTGAGCTAGTTGGGCTGAAGGGCCTGCTTCCATGCTGTATCACGATGACTCCCAAAGACCTGAGGGTTTGTAGGTTAATTGGCCCTCTGTAAATTGTCCCTAATGTGTAGAGAGTGGATGAGGAAGGGCCTGAAAAAATTGCCATTAAAACATTGCCTGGATAGAGTGGATGTGGAGAGGATGTTTCCACTAGTGGGAGAGTCTAGGACCAGAGGTCACAGCCTCAGAATTAAAGGATGTTCCTTTAGGAAGGAGATGAGGAGGAATTTATTTAGTCAGATGGAGGTGAAAGTGTGGAATTCATTGCTACAGAAGGCTGTGGAGGCAAAGATGGTGAGATGGTAAATATAACAATGGATATATTTAAGGCAGGGATAGATAGATTCTTGATCAGTACGGGTATCAGGGGATATGGGGAGAAGGCAGGAGAATGGGGTTAAGTTGGAAAGATAGATCAGCCATGATTGAATGGCAGAGTAGACTGAGTGGGCCGAATGGCCTAATTCTGCTCCTATCGCTTATGAACTGATGAAACATCACCGGGCTGTTATCAGACCATGGAGTTGAGCCAGATAAAACCTAGTTGCAACATTTCCAACATCATAAAAGTTACTTTATTGGATGTAACTATGTTGAAATACATAAGAGAGGGACGTGTAAGGTGCTACAGAAATGCAACTCTTGCTTCAAACATTTATACCGGTTAAAAATTAAATGCACGTCGCTTCAAATTTGGAAAATTATAAGTCTAGGATAATGGCATCAAGGATTTGAGGACCAGAGGACACAGGTTTAAGGTGAAGGGGGAACGATTTAATAGGAATCTGAGAGGTAACTTTTTCACACAAAGGGTGGTGGGTGTATGGAACGAGCTGCCGGAGGAGGTAGTTGAGGCAGGGACTATCGCAACCTTTAAGAAACATTTAGATAGGTATATGGATCGGACAGATTTAGAGGGATGTGGGCCATGCTCCATGACTCTAGTCAGAGGGTGGTGAATCTGTGGAATTCTTTGCCATAGAAGGTCGTGGAGGCCAAGTCATTGGATATTTTGAAGGCAGAGATAGATAGATTCTTGATTAGCGCGGGTGTCGGGGGTTATGGGGAGAAGGCAGGAGAATGGGGTTATGAAACATAGAAAATAGGTGCAGGAGGAGGCCATTCGGCCCTTCGAGCCAGCACCGCCATTCATTGTGATCATGGCTGATCGTCCCCTATCAATAACCCGTGCCTGCCTTCTCCCCATATCGCTTGACTCCACTAGCCCCTAGAGCTCTATCTAATCTAACTCTCTCTTAAATCCATCCAATGACTTGGCCTCCACTGCCTTCTGTGGCAGGGAATTCCATAAATTCACAACTCTCTGGGTGAAAACGTTTTTTTCTCACCTCAGTCTTAAATGACCTCCCCTTTATGCTAAGACTGTGGCCCCTGGTTCTGGACTCGCCTGGACTTTTTTCCTGCATCTAGCTTGTCCAGTCCTTTTATGATTTTATATGTTTCTATAAGATATCCGCTCATCCTTCTAAACGTCAGTGAATGAGGGCGAGATAGACCAGCCATGATTGAAGGGCGAAGCAGACTTGATGGGCCGAATGGCTTAATTCTACTCCTGAACACCTGGCTCTGGCATTCAATGACTATAATGAGAGGGAATCTCATTGATAGCTACAAACCTTTTATGGGACTTGACAAGGTAGATGATGTTTTCCCAAGCTTGAGTGTTTAGAATCAGGAGTTACAATCTCAAAGTAGAAGGTTGAGGACCCTGGGCTATGTATAAGGAACTGATACGTTACAATGCTGAGAGCTGTATTCTGCACTTTCCACTGCTTTGCATCTACTTTGCATTGACATTGGTTGGTTTCAGATTTTATTTAAATATATATCCGACCGCCGAATTTCCGACATGCAAACTGCTCCTGCAAACCCGCGCGTCTTTGGGATGTGGGAGGAAACCGGAGCACCCGGAGGAATCCCGCAGGGAAGAATATGCAAACTTCAACACAGACAGCACCTGAGGTCAGGATGAATGTAGAAAAGTGCAGGACAGGAACAGGCCATTCGGCCCACAATCCAAACCCGGGTGCTTGCTGTCTTTGTGGAGATTGCACGTTCTGCTCCTGTCTTGTGGAGTGAATCGAGCAGCAGGTTGTCTACGTTCTGTTATTGGCCACAACCCAACCCCGGTCATTTCCCCCCCTCTCTCCGCTCCCGTCCGGCAGATAGTACAGAAGCTTGACATAGAAACATAGACAATAGGTGCAGGAGTAGGCCATTCGGCCCTTCGAGCCTGCACCGCCATTCAATATGATCATGGCTGATCATCCAACTCAGTATCCTGTACCTGCCTTCTCTCCACACCCCCTGACCCCTTTAGCCACAAGGGCCACATCTAACTCCCTCTTAAATATAGCCAATGAACTGTGGCCTCAACTACCCTCTGTGGCAGAGAATTCCACAGATTCACCACTCTCTGTGTGAAAAACGTTTTCCTCATCTCGGTCCTAAAAGATTTCCCCCTTATCCTTAAACCGTGACCCCTTGTTCTGGACTTCACCAACATCGGGAACAATCTTCCTGCATCTAGCCTGTCCAACCCCTTAAGAATTTTGTAAGTTTCTATAAGATCCCCCCTCAATCTTCTAAATTCTAGCGAGTACAAGCCGAGTCTATCCAGTCTTTCTTCATATGAAAGTCCTGACATCCCAGGAATCAGTCTGGTGAACCTTCTCTGTACTCCCTCTATGGCAAGAATGTCTTTCCTCAGATTAGGAAACCAAAACTGTACGCAATACTCCAGGTGTGGTCTCACCAAGACCTTGTACAGCTTCTTCCCCTCTGTTATCAGGTTTCTGAACGGCCCTTCCATAAGCTAGGGTACTGTCCGATTCACCTCTACCCCATTGCGGACATCGGACTTTGTCTGTGGAACTGGTGCGCTACAATGCTGAGAACTATACCCCCCGCACTCTGTATCTTCCCCTTTGCTCGTTCCATTGTACTGGAGTGTGAACTGATTGTATCTGTGTATCTGTTTAAGAAGGAAGTGCAGACACTGGAAAATTGAAGGTAGACACAAATGCTGGAGAAACTCAGCGGGTGAGGCAGTGTCTATGAAGCGAAGGATCTCGACCCGAAACGTCGCCTTTTTCCTTCGCTCCATAGATGCTGCCTCACCCACTGAGTTTCCCCAGCGTTTTTGTGTATCTGCGTATTTGATCTGTTTGGGTAGCATGCAAAAATGAAGCTTTCCACTGCGCCTCGATGCACGGTACGCGGCAACAATAAGCCTAAACCTATATTTGCATTTGTCACTGACTTCAAGCATGACCTTGCCTTCTCTTCTGTTCCACCTTCAGTCCTGATGTGTGAGGATGCCTCAGCCCAGAGTGAGGTTAGTAGTGACCGGTGATGACTTTGGTTACTGCCGAAGGAGGAATCGCGGTATAATGGAATGCTTCAAAGCCAAGGCCATCTCCAACGCATCCTTGCTGGTGAACGGGAGCGCTGCCAAGGAAGCTGCTGCAATGACTACCAGGTGGGTTTAACCCAGGGGTGGGGGGCCTTTTCATGTTTGAATGCCGCATCAAGTTAGCTGTAATCTAATAAGGTCGCATCCAAGCAACTTCAATTAGATATACTTCAAAATGTGCATTATTTTGTTAAAATAGCCCTCATGACTTACTAATGTTTTATTTGTGGCCGTCAGTTGGGGAGGATCATTTCGAAATAATCTTCTTTGGTATTTTAAATACATTAAATTTTAAGATTAAAATAAAAATGACAAAAGATGAACAAAAACATATTAATAAAAATAAAAGGATTTGTTCTACAAAATTTGGATTCATTCAAAAGGCCGCACTTAATGGCCTCGAAGGCCGCATGCAGCCTTAAGGCCGCAGGTTCCCCATCCCTGGTTCAACCTTTCTGCAATGCAGGAGGACGACAGATGGCACAATGGGCTAAGTGTTCGGCTGGCGACCGGAAGGTGGCCGGTTCGAATCCCGCTTGGAGTGCATACTGTCGTTGTGTCCTTGGGCAAGACACTTCACCCACCTTTGCCTGTGTGTGAATGTGTGTGAGTGATTGGTGGTGGTCGGAGGGGCCGTAGGCGCAGATTGGCAGCCACGCTTCCGTCAGTCTGCCCCAGGGCAGCTGTGGCTACAGAAGTAGCTTACCACCACCGAGTGGGACTGAGGAGTGAATGAATAATGCGATGTAAAGTGCCTTGAGTATTAGAAAAGCGCTATATAAATCCCATCCATTATTATTATTAGGAGCATATTGTCTTGGCTGGGCGGCACGGTGGTGCAGCGGTACAATTACTCCATCACAGCGCCAGAGACGGGGTTCGATCCCGACTATGGGCGCTGTCATTGCGGAGTTTGTACCTTCTCCCCGTGACCCGCGTGGGTTTTCCCCGGGTGCTCCGGCTTCCTCCCCCATCGCCAAAGACGTGCGGGTTTGTGGATCAGTAGTGGGAGCGAAGAACTGTAGATGCTGGGGTTTATACCAAGGATAGACCCAAATTGCTGGAGTAACTCAGCGGGTCAGGCAGCATCACTGGAGAAAAATGATGAATGACGTTTCGGGTGGGGACCCTTCTTCAGACTGCTTCTGTAAATTGCCCCTCGTGTGTTGTATATGAAACTGGGATAACTACGGGGTGATCGCTGGTCGGTGCGGACTCGGTGGGTGGAGGGACTGTTTGTACTCCATCTCTCTAAACTAAAACTGAAGCTAAACGGATTGCTGGAGTAACTCAGCGCGTCAGGCAGCATCTCAAGAGAACATGGATAGGCCACGTTTCAACGTTAATACCGTTGAGCTATGAGCTGCCCAAGCAGAATATGAGGTGCTGTTCCTCCAGTTTTGTGTGTGTGGTCTCTCTCTGGCAGTGGAGGAGGGCCAGGACTGAAAGGTCCGTGTGGGAATGGGAGGGGTTTGGCAAGTGGGAGATCCAGCAGGCCTCAGTGGAGCAAGAGCAAGTGTTTGGCCAAACAGTCACCGACCTCGGCTTGTTCTCACCAATGTGTAGGAATCCGTCTTTCCTCATCTCACATCTTTTGTCTTTTTGTCATCTCTGGCCTTTGCCCAACCATCTCCCTATCAAAAACCCTCCTTGCCTGTATCCACCTATCACTTACCAGGCTTTCCCATCCTGCGGTACAGTGAAAAAGAACACAATAAGAATTGAACACAAACATCCACCACGGCATTCATCACTGTGGCGGAAGGCACAAAATTTGGCCAGTCCTCCTCCGACTGATGATGGTTGGCATGGACTGGGTGGGCCGAAGGGTCTGTTTCCAGGCTGTATTTCTGAACTGGTTTGGCTTTGAATGACGTATGAGGAGTATGATCCACCATTTATTTGTGTGTGGCGCTGTAATATATAGTTATTTTTCTCTCTCGAACAGAAACAAGGTTCCGCTTGGCCTCCACGCCAACCTGTCCGAGGGTTTACCGGTCTGTGAGCAACTCCGAGTGGGCTCCACCCTGGTCAACAAGGATGGGTTCTTCCATGGAAAAATGGGAATTAGGGAAGTACTGGAGAGTGGACACATCAACCTAGCTGAGGTAGGTGGTTTGGTGCCCATGGAGTCCGCAGTGTTTAACAGCAACTCTGCAACATTTTATAATATATCCACTGTAAAACACGACTGCAGATAGTAATTCACAATTGATGTTGAAAAATCAATTTTTCACCCAGAGAGTTGTGAATTTGTGGAATTCCCTGCCACAGAGGGCAGTGGAGGCAAGTCACTGGATGGATTTAAGAGGGAGTTAGATAGAGCTCCAGGGGCTAGTGGAGTCAAGGGATATGGGGAGAAGGCAGGCACGGGTTATTGATAGGGGATGATCAGCCATGATCACAATGAATGGCGGTGCTGGCTCGAAGGGCCGATTGGCCTCCTCCTGCACCTATTTTCTATGTATTAGATAAACTTACTGTACAGCACAAGAACGGGCCCTTCAGCCCACAATGTCTGTGCTGGTCATGATGCCAAGTTAAACCAATCTCGTCTGCCTGAACGTAATCCTTATCCCTCTATTCCCTTCCATCCGTCTATTCATTATCGTCCCTGCCTCCACCACCACCCCTGGCGATGTGTTCCAGGCACCCATCACACGCTGGGTAGAAAAAAACACTTCCCCTCTCACCTTACAAGCTCCGTACAGACAGCACCCGTAGTCAGGATCGCACCCGGGTCTCTGGCGCTGTGAGGCAGCAACTCTACCGCTGCTCCACCCCGTGCCGTCCAGGATCGCACACAAGCGAAAGCTTCTCGCTGTATTTCGGTGCCGGTGACAATAACCACGTGGCGGCACGGTGGCGCAGCAGGTAGAGTTGCTGCCTCTCAGCGCCAGAGACCCGGGTTCCATCCTGACTACGGGCACTGTCTGTACGGAGTTTGCACGTTCTCCCCGTGACCTGCGCGGGTTTTCTCCGGGAGCTCCGGTCTCCTCCCACACTCGAGACGTACAGTTTTGTAGGTTAATTGGCTTGGTTTAATTGTAAACTGTCCCTAGTGTGTGTGTGTGTGTAGGATAGTGTTAGTGTGCAGGGATCGCTGGTCGGTGCGGACTTGGTGGGTCGAAGGGCCTGTTTCCGCGCTGTATTTATGTTTATTGTTAAATTCTTTAATGTTGCGTCTTATCTTTATTCGTGTGCTGCAATGGCAAGTCAAGTTTCACTTCACCAATTGGTGTATGTGATAATAAATGTCCTTTGTATCTCTAAACAAAAGCCTCAGGCTCTGGCAAATGTATTCAGTGTTCGTGGTGTGGTCTCACCAACGTCATAGAGTGCTGCAACATGATGTCCCAACCCTGCGACTGTCACCGCACCCTGCACCACTGGAACTAACCCAACATTATAATCTGTCAGGGTGTCAGCCTGCTTGTTGCCATGCTGTCACATCCCTTTGTACACATCATTCATTATCCCTTGATCATCTTGCATAACTCTATCAACATGACGTGTCTACTCCTACCAGAATAGGTGGTGTGAACGACCAACACCGCATGCTTAACAAATGAGAGCAAAATAGCGTTGTGTTGGAAGGAACTGCAGATGCTGGGTTACACCGAAGATGGACACAAAATGCTGGAGTAACTCAGCGGGACGGGCAGCGTCTCTGGAGAGAAAGAATGGGTGACGTTTCGGGTCGAGACCTTTCTTCAGTCTGACCGTCCCGCTGAGTTACTCCCATTATTTCGTGTCCATCTTCGGTTTAAACCAGCATCTGCAGTTCCTTCCTACACCTTTCCGGCTTATCCATTTTGCCGGTCCAATAGACGGCATGGCGGATGCTCTCTGTGTGGAGTTTGCACGTTCTCCCTGTGACCTGCGTGGGTTTACTCCGGGTGTTTTCCGGTTTCCTCCCACATTCCAAAGACGTACAGGCTTGTAGGTGAATTGGCATCTGTAGATTGACCCTAGTGTGTGTAGGATAGTGCTAGTGTGCGGGGGTCGCAGGTCGGAGCTGACTCGGTGAACCAAAGTGCCTGTTTCCGCGCTGTATCTCTAAACTAAAGTAGACTGTAAAAAAAAACGTGATCAATTCTAATAATACATTGTACAATATGTATTTTAAAAAGCAATTGAAAAGGTGGAGAATGGTTGTTTTAATGTTACTCTAAGAAATTTGTCCTGGAACACACACACACACACACTAAACATTATAGCTGCTTGTGTGTTGTTCACCTTTCCAAGCTCCAGGCACTGATTTAAGATAATTGACCAAAGTTGAAAATAGAACATTTCTTATAACGGAGCAAGTTTAGCAGTGACTTTCCACAGGAAACTCTCTAGTTTAATGTAGAGAAACTGCGCTGAAACAGGCCCTTCGTCCCACTGAGTCCGCGTCGACATTAACACTATCCTACACACACTAGGGACAATTTTACATTTAAACCAAGCCAATTAACCTACATACCTGTACGTCTTTGGAGTGTGGGAGGAAAGCGAAGATCCTGGAGGAAACCCGCGCAGGTCACGGGGAGAACGTGCAAACTCCGTACAGACAGCGCCCGTAGTCGGGATTGAAACTCCAGGACTAAGGCAGCAACTCTACCGCTGTGCCACCGGGCTGTGGGGAATTAATGAAATGGTCTTTCAAAGAACAGGCCTGGGGTCCAAATAGCCTCTTGTGTGATTCCTTATCCAAAGTTTATATGTGAATAATATTGATAGCATTTATTATTGGTTTGCCCTCACTACATGCTTAAGAGGTGTTGCATTAGGATATCTGCCTTCTATGTTTTCCTTTCAAGGAGAAAGTGAAGAGGGCAGAGTTGAAAAAAATTGCTATCGGCAACTGGAAACGTAAATATTCCACCAGAAATAATCTTGCACGTGGAGAATGTTGAACCCTCGTGGTTGATAAAGTTAACGGAACACAAGAGTAACGCTATCACTGATAACACATTTAGCTTGCTGATGGGGGAAGTGCATAGATGGAGATTAAAAATATTGGCTCAAAATCGTAGTCACACAGTGTGGAAGGTCCTTCGGCCCAACTTGCCCATCTGCACTAGTCCAACCTGCCTGCGTTTTGCCCATATCCCTCGAAACCTAAGATAGACACAAAGTGCTGGAGTAACTCAACGGGTCAGGCAGCATCTCTGGAGAAAATAAAAGGGAGTGGTTTTGTAGATAGTGAAGATGGTTGTGAAAGATTGCAGCAGGATCTGGATCGATTGGCCAGGTAGGCGGAGGAATGGTTGATGGAATTTAATACAGAGAAGTGTGAGGTGCTGCATTTTGTGACGTCGAACAAGGTCAGGACCTACACAGTAAATGCTAGGCCTCTGGGTAGTGTTGTAGAGCAGAGGGATCTAGGAGTACAGGTGCATGGTTCCTTGAAGGTCGAGTCGCAGGTGGATAAGGTGGTCAAAAAGGATTTTGGCACTTTGGCCTTCATCAGTCAGAGTATTGAGTATAGAAGTTGGGAGGTCATGTTGCAGTTGTATAAGACGTTGGTGAGACCGCATTTAGAATATTGTGTTCAGTTCTGGGTACCATGTTATAGGAAAGATGTTGTCAAGCTTGAAAGGGTTCAGAAAAGATTTACAAGGATGTTGCCAGGACTAGAGGGTGTGAGCTACAGGGAGAGGTTGAGCAGGTTGGGTCTCTATTCCTTGGAGCGCAGGAGGATGAGGGGTGATCTTATAGAGGTGTATAAAATCATGAGAGGAATTGATCGGGTAGATGCACAGAGTCTCTTGCCCAGAGTAGGGGAATCGAGGACCAGAGGACATAGGTTCAAGGTGAAGGGGAAAAGATTTAATAGGAATCCGAGGGGTAACTTTTTCACACAAAGGGAGGTGGGTGTATGGAACAAGCTTGCAGAGGAGGTAGTTGAGGCTGGGACTATCCAATCATTTAATAAACAGTTAGGCTGGTACATGGATAGGACAGGTTTGGAGGGGTAAGGATCAAGCACAGGCAGGTGGGACTAGTGTAGCAGGGACATGTGGGCGAGTTGGGCCGAAGGGCCTGTTTCCACACTGTATCACTCTATGACTCTAAACAGGATGGGTGACGTTTCGGGTCAAGACTCTTCAGACTGGAAGGACTCCATCTAAACCATCTTATCCACGAACTAGTCCGATATGTTTTTTAAATGTTGCGATCGAACCTGCCTCCACTACCTCCTCCGGCAGCTCGCTCCATGCACCCACCACCTTATTAAATCTTGTTCCTCTCACCTAAACCCTGTGTTCTGTTGCTTTTGATTCCACTACCCTGAGTAAAAGACTCTGCCTTCAACCTCTCCATTCCCCTCATGATTTCATACACCTCCCGAAGATCACCCCTCAGCCTCCAACAGTCCTAGCCCGCCCAACCTCTCCCTGTAGCTCAGTCCACCAAGTTCTGACCTTATTGAAAATAGCCAGTGAAACAGAAACTGCACAGTGACTGAAGTACAGTGAGATTCCTTTATCGCACACAGTTCAGTAAAAAATATGAGTGAACGTAAACACAATCACAGTGAAGTACACGTGTATAGGAATAGTGTGCTTGTGTGTACAATGGTCGCCTTGTTTTGGTGCCAATTCTCATGATTGAAGTCTGAGTTGTTATAAATGTGGCCAAGTTCTTAACTTGGTCAGAAAGGCCCATTGTCCTGTCCTGGCCTGCCCTGAAATGTGGGAGGACACTGGAGCACCCGGTCACACGGAGAACCTGTAAACTCCACAAAGACAGCACCATAGTCAGTATCGGACATGGGTGTCCGGCGCTCTATCGCTGCGCCACCGTGCACCCTCTTGATCATTCACCAAACTTGGGTCTCGACCCGGAACGTCGCCTATTCCTTTTCTCCAGAGACGCTGCCAGACCCGCCTCTCCAGCTTTTTGTGTCTATCTTCGATGTAAACCAGCGTCTGCGGTTCCTTCCTCTCTCGTCCTTGTGGACAGCTCCTCGATCGAGCTGGGACAAGCAGTCTCACGCAGTCTGTTCTTTGTCTCTGCTTGCTAGATAGATAAGGAGCTGAGGCAACAAGTCGACCTGTTCTGTGAACTGACCGGCCACCTGCCCCATCATATGGATGGACATCAACACGTCCACGTGTTACCAGGTAAGAGAACTTGCCCGGCCCCTCCCGCTTACCAAAGTACAGATAACGAGCGGTAGAATTGCTGCCTCACAGCGACAGAGATCCGGGTTCGATCCTAACCACGGGCGCTGTCTGTACGGAGTTTGCACGTTCTCTCCCCGTGACCTGCGTGGGTTTTTTCCCAGGATCTCAGTTTACCTCTCACACTCCAAAGACGTACAGGTTTGTAGGTTAATTGGCTTGGCATAAATGTAAATTGTCTCTAGGGTGTATAGGATAGCGTTAGTGTGCGGGGATCGCTGGTCGGCACGGACCCGGTGGGCCGAAGGGCCTGTTTCAAGGTTCCAGAACCAGGGGCCACAGTTTAAGAATAAGGGGTAAGCCATTTAGATCGGAGACGAGGAAACACTTTTTCTCACAGAGTTGTGAGTCTGTGGAATTCTCTGACTCAGAGGGCGGTGGAGGCCGGTTCTCTGGACGCTTTCAAGAGAGAGCTAGATGGGGGTCTTAAAGATAGTGGAGTCAGGGGAGAAGGCAGGAACGGGGTACTGATTGTGGATGATCAGCAATGATCGTATTGAATGGCGGTGCTGGCTCGAAGGGCCAAAGGGCCTACTCCTGCACCTATTGTCTATTGTCTATTGTCACCTGACTGTATTCTGCATAGGTGCTGCCTGACCCGCTGAGTTACTCCAGCACTTTGTGTCCTACACAAGATTCCAGCATCTGCAGTTCCTTCAGTCTAGAAATGAGAAACTGTGGCCAGGATAGAGGCCATTAACAACTAACCAAGGTGTGTTTGTTTCCCCAGAAACCAAACAATGGTCAGCTTTAGAGACATTTGCTGTTCAGTGAGGTGCGAACCACATTGGTGCAGGACATGCTGTACAGCACATGTATTTCCAAGTTAAACTCCCCGTTCCCCAGCACTGCTGTCAGATCTTATCAATCGATCAAAACCACAAATAGATCTGCGGTCGATTAACATTCCACCACAGTGGTAATTAGAATCATTAACGAGCTGCTCACTGCACACCTTACTGTATCCCATCTGCAGAAGTTGCTGCCTCACAGCGTCAGAGACCCAGGTTCAATCCTGACCAAGGCTCTTAAAATAGGGGATATGGGCAGGAACATAGAAACATAGAAAATAGGTGCAGGAGTAGAGGCCATTCGGCCCTTCGAGCCTGCACGGCCATTCAATATGATCATGGCTGATCATCCAACTCAGTATCCTGTACCTGCCTTCTCTCCATACCCCCTGATCCCTTTAGCCACAAGGGCCACATCTAACTCCCTCTTAAATATAGCCAATGAACTGTGTGGCCTCAACTATCTTCTGTGGCAGAGAATTCCACAGATTCACCACTCTCTGTGTGAAAAATGTTTTCCTCATCTCGGTCCCCCTTATCCTTAAACTGTGACCCCTTGTTCTGGACTTCCCCAACATCGGGAATAATCTTCCTGCATCTAGCCTGTCCAACCCCTTAAGAATTTTGTAAGTTTCTATAAGATCCCCCCCCCTCAATCTTCTAAATTCTAGCGAGTACAAGCTTGGATATTTCCCCAAACTGAGTGTAGTGGTGGGGAGAAGGCTGGTAGACAGGTCAACCTCTCTGGTAGTGGGGGCAGGACAGGGTATTGATCGTGGATTAATCAGCCATGATCACATTGAATGGCGGTGCTGGCTCGAAGGGCCGAATGGCCTACTCCTGCACCTATTGTCTACGGGTGCTGTCTGTACGGAGTTTGCACGTTCTCCCCATGACCGCGTGGGTTTTCTCCGGGTGATCCGGTTTCCTCCCACGTTTTCCAAAGACGTGCGGGTTTGTAGGTTAATTGGCTTCTGTAAATTGTCCCAGTGTGTAGGATAGTGCTAGTGTGGACACGGTGGGCCGAAGGGCCTGTTTCCATGCTTTATCTGGAAACTCAACTTGCCAGGCTATGTCCTGCCCCCACTACCAGGTCACCAGAGAGATTGACCTGTCCACCAGCCTTCTCCCCGCCACTACACGCAGTTTGAGGAAGGATCCAAGATTACACATTGCGTTTTGAGTTTAGGCTCATCAGCCTGCCAGCCCCGCACGTCTTTGGGATGTGGGAGGAAAGCCACAGATACCCGGAGGTTAGTGTTGGATCAAGTGTTGTACTGTGTGGGCTGCAGGTATCCGAGACGTCTTTGCCCAAGTGCTGTCAGATTATGGCATCGTGTACACCCGCATCCCCGTCGAGCCTGGCCTACACCGCTGCAACCGCATCACTCAGCAGCTGATGGACTTCTACCTGCAGGTCGAAAAAGATGCGTTCAATTCCATCGATGTCTTTCAGCGGCACGGGATTAGGTAAGCAACAAGAACGCAACGAGTCATGGCGTGATACAGCGTGGAAATGGGCCCTTCGGCCCAACTTGCCCACACCGGCCAACATGTCAATAGACAATAGACAATAGGTGCAGGAGTAGGCCATTCAGCCCTTCGAGCCAGCACCGCCATTCAATGTGATCATGGCTGATCATCCCCAATCAGTACCCCATTCCTGCCTTCTCTCCATATCCCCTGACTGCTATTTTTAAGAGCCCTATCTACCTCTCTCTTGAAGGCATCCAGAGAATCGGCCTCCACCACCCTCTGAGGCAGAGAATTCCACAGACTCACCACTCTCTGTGAGAAAAAGTGTTTCCTCGTCTCCGTTCTAAATGCCCCTGTCCCACTTAGGAAACCTGAACGGAAACCTCTGGAGACTTTGCGCCCCACCCAAGGTTTCCGTGCGGTTCCCGGAGGTTTTTGTCAGTCTCCCTACCTGCTTCCACTACCTGCAACCTCCGGGAACCGCATGGAAACCTTGGGTGGGGCGCAAAGTCTCCAGAGGTTACCGTTCAGGTTTCCTAAGTGGCATTACTCCTTATTCTTAAACTGTGGCCCCTGGTTCTGGACTCCCCCAACATCGGGAACATGTTTCCTGCCTCTAGTGTGTCCAAGTCCTTAACAATCTTATATGTTTCAATAAGATATCCTCTCATCCTTCTAAACTCCAGAGTGTACAAGCCCAGCTGCTCCATTCTCTCAGCATACGACAGTCCCGCCATCCCGGGAATTAACCTTGTAAACCTACGCTGCACTCCCTCAATAGCGTCTTAACCAAACTGATCTCTCGGTGGCTCAGCACTTCAACTCCCCCTCCCATTCTCAATCTGACCTTCCTGTCCTGGGCCTCCTCCATTGTCAGAGTGGGGCCCAGCGCAAATTGGAGGAACACCATCTCATATTTCACTTGGGTAGTTTCCACCCCAGCGGTATGAACATTGACTTCTCTAAGTTCTGATAGCCCTTGCTTTCCCTCTCTCTCCATCCCTTTCCCTTTCCCAGTTCTCCCACTAGTCTTACTGTCTCTGCCTACATTCTACCCTTTTTCCCACCCCTTCCCCTGACATGAGTCTGAAGAAGGGTCTCCACCCGAAACGTCGCCCGTTCCTTCTCTCCAGAGAAGCTGCCTCACCCGCTGAGTTACTCCAGCTTTTCGTGTCTAGAGACAATCTACATTTACACCGAGCCCATTAACCTACAAACCTGTACGTCTTTGGGGTGTGGGAGGAAACCGGAGATCCCGGAGAAAACCCACGCAGGTCACGTGGAGAACATACAAACTCCACACAGACAGCACCCGTAGTCAGGATCGAACACAGGTCCCTGGCGCTGTGAGGCAGCAACTCTACCGCTGATCCACCGTGCCGCCCGATAGATGTTTCCATGTATAAGACACCATCATCTTAGACCTACACATCTTAGGAGTTCTGCCTTCCATTTGACCATATTGAGAGCTGTGTTTTACTCACATCTAACAGGTGGCCTGATGTCTACATTGGCCTGACCACCATGGGGAGAAACATGTCGGTGTCAACCATCCAGGCCACCATCGAGAACGCCATCGCAACGAGACACGCTAAGCAGCATCGCCTGTTGGAGATCTTCCCCGCCGCCACTGCCCGCAGGCCAGAGGACACGATATTGACCATGGAGCTGATGGTCCATCCCGGATACTCCAGCTTCCCAGAGGAAGGCGGATGTGGGCAAGGGCCCGACGGCTTCTCGCTCTCCGCCGATCGCTTCCACGAACTCGAGACCCTCCAGGCACCCAAGCTGCTCAAGTACTACGAGCAGAGGAACATCCAACTGTGTGCTTTCAGTGACCTATGAGTGAAACGCAAGCCCTGTTTCCCCCAACCCTCTTCCAGCCTGGCAGAGGGTGGGGAGCTGAGCTTCCAGACGGGGAGACAAGGCACGATGATTGCCACAAACCCTGCAAGCCAATCCCCGTTCCATGCAGAAATTGCATGTCGATCCTCCGACCAGTGGAACTGTGAGCAATCCACCTTGTTCCTCAGGAACGGCAGCAAAGTGCAGGGTTTATTTTAACGAGTTTAACTGTACTTCTCACACTGCTGGCTTATCTCTCGATCCTCGAGAGCAGCTGAGATTGCCCGGAGTTAACGGTTACTTGTCACCGACAGAGTGTTCACTTTGAATTGTTCACTTTGCAGGCAACAAGAAATTAAATTTGCAATACTGTGTGGGTTTTAGTTTAGTGCAGAAACAGGCCCATTCGGCCCACCGAGTCCAGGCCGACCAGCGATCCCCGCGTACTAACGCCATCCTACACACAACAGGGACCATTTACATTGACACCAAACCAATCAACCTGCAAACCCGCACGTCTTTGGAGTGTGGGAGGAAACCCGTACACCTGAAGAAAACCCACACAGTCGCAGGGGCAGCGTGCAAACTCCACAGACAGCACCCCCTAGTCAGGATCGAACCCGGGCCTGTGAGGCAGCAGCTCGACCAGTTATTAAAAATTTAATAATTCTGCAGATGAAATGATGACAACATTGTGCAATAACGTGTTCAAATTCAGAATGAAGGCAAGAGAAATGTTTTGATTTATGATTTTTAAAATATTAATTCTTGGTTATCACTTATCACTTTGGTGCTATTAATCAGATTATGACTGTTTACACTTGTGTAATGTGCAATATCTTTCTGGTTTACATAGATACATAGACACTAGGTGCAGGAGTAGGCCATTCGGCCCTTCGAGCCAGCACCGACCGCCATTCAATGTGATCATGGCTGATCATCCCCAATCAGTACCCCGTTCCTGCCTTCTCCCCATATCCCTTGATTCTACTCGTCCCAAGAGCTCTATCTAATGGCCCTGTCCCACTGTACGAGTTCATTCCAAGAGCTCTCCCGAGTTAAAAAAAAAATCAAACTCGTGGCAAGCACGGAGAATGAACGTAGCGGGTACGTCGGAGCTCGGGGACGTCTCTTAGCGGCTCGTAACGCTAACGGCAGGTACTCGGGAAGATCCGCTAACGGCAGGTAAGCTCGGGAAGATCCGCTAACGGCAGGTACTCGGGAAGATCCGCTAACGGCAGGTAAGCTCGGGAAGACTGGTGAAGATTTTTCAACCTGTTGAAAAATGTCCACGAGAGCAGCCATTGCCATAATTCTCCGAGTTCGAATCAGGGCAAACCCGGGGAGAACTCTTGAATGAACTCGTACAGTGGGACGTTTAACTCTCTTTTGAATTTTCTTGATGCAAAACACTGTGGTGAAATATGCAAATTTCCTATTTGCATCAGAACATTCCAACAAGCACAAAGAACAGTTACAGCACAAAGGACAGGCCATTCGGCCCATACCATCCAGGCCATACATGATGCCAAGTTAAATTGCCCCCCGCCTCTCTGGCATATAATCCATATCTCTCCATCTCTGTGTGCCCATCTAGAAGCCCCTCAAACGCCACTCTGCATCCACCACCACCCCACGCACCCACTACCCAACGTGTAAAAATAACATCTCCTTTCAACTTAGCCTCTTTCATCTCAAGGCTACGCTATCTAGTTTTTGATATTTCCATCCTGGGAATAAGGTTCCGACAGTCTACTATTTGTGGCCTACCTTAATTTAACATAATATGCTTCTATCAGGGCATCCCTCAACCTCTGACAATCCAGATAACACTATCCAAGTTTGTCCAAACACTCCTTGTAGCTAATACGCACTAATCCAGGCAGCACTCTGGTGAACCTCCTGTACCCTCTAGTCTACACCCATCCTGTAATGTGGCGACCAGAACTGGACATAATGCTCCAAATGTAGTCAAAACAGACCCATCAAGCCTGCTCCACCATTCAATCACGGCTGATCTATCTTTCCCTCTTCTCACCATAACCCCTGATCAAGAGTCTTATCAATCTCTACTTTAAAAATATCCATTGGCACAGCCTCCGGTGGCAATGATTTCCACAGATTCACCACCCTCTGACTAAAGAAATTCCTCCTCGTCTCCTTTCTAACGGTGCCTTTTATTCTGAGACTATGGCCTCCAGTCCTGGACTCTCCCACTAGTGGAAACATCCTCTCCACATCCACTGTATCCAGGCCTTTTCACTATTCGGTACGTTTCAATGAGGTCCCCCCTCATCCTTCTAAACTCCAGCGAGTACAGGCCCAGTGCAATGATACGCTCATCGTACGTTAACCCACTCGTACCCGGGATCATTCTCGTGAACCTTCTCTGGACTCTCTCCAGCGTCAGCACATCTTTCCTCAGAAATGGGGCCCAAAACTGCCCACAACATTCCAAATGCCCGTTATACTGTGACGTTGATCGAGGGGAAAAGTGTTGGACAGTGTTAAGGATGGCTTCCGTGTTCTGAACGGCCAAAACAGCAGAGAATTGACTCGAGTTAATGTCACGCCTCTTGTGGTGTGTGTGTGTCCCTTAATATTGCCCTGGCCAATCTCAACCTAAACCTCCTAGACTTATGATGGAGACAAGTGTGTGACAATAGACAATAGATGCAGGAGTAGGCCCATTCGGCCCTTCGAGCAAGCACCGCCATCCATGGCTGATCATTCCCAATCAGTACCCCGTTCCTGCCTTCTCCCCATATCCCCCGATTCCGCTATTTTTAAGAGCCCTATCTAGCTCTCCCTTGAAAGTATCCAGAGAACCGGCCTCCACCACCCTCTGAGGCAGAGAATTCCACAGACTCTCAACTCTGTATGAAAAAGTGTTTCCTCGTCTCCGTTCTAAATGGTTTACCCCTTATTCTTAAACTGTGGCCCCTGGTTCTGGACTCCCCCAACACCGGGGACATGTTTCCTGCCTCTAGCGTGTCCAAACCCTTAATAATCTTATATTTTTCAATAAGATCACCTCTCATCCTTCTAAACTCCAGAGTATACAAGCCCAGCTGCTCCATTCTCTCAGCATATGAGAGTCCCGCCATCCCGGGAATTAACCTGGTGAACCTACGCTGCACTCCCTCAATAGCAAGAATGTCCTTCCTCAAATTAGGGGACCAAAACTGCACACAATACTCCAGGTGTGGTCTCACTAGGATCAAATTATGACTGATAACCATAAATAAGTTCCTGAGACACTATATTTCTTCTAAGCCCAAGGTCACTTCATAACCAAATTGAACAGTGTTGTACCATGGGCTGACGAGGGTGTTAATTTTCTTAAATTAATTGTGGAAATATATGTAAATACTGATTTGCATAATGTTTAGCTGCGAAACAGAGGAAGATTAAATATACGGTAGACAAAAATGCTGGAGAAACTCAGCGGGTGAGGCAGCATCTATGGAGCGAAGGAATAGGCGACATTTCGGGTCAAGACACTTCCGGTCTACCTTCGATTTTTCCAGCATCTGCAGTTCTTTCTTAAAGATTAAATGTATCATGAAGTTTGGGGCCAACATGCAATCGTCTCAATAAAATTGGCCATTAAAAACTCAATTTGTTTGTTGTCTTTAATGCTGAACCTTGATGGGAAAAACTTTTTTCACACAGAGAGTGGTGGATCTCTGGAATTCTCTGCCACAGAAGGTAGTTGAGGCCAGTTCATTGGCTATATTGAAGAGGGAGTTAGATGTGGCCCTTGCGGCTAAGGGGATCAGAGGGTATGGAGAGAAGGCAGGTACGGGATACTGAGTTGGATGATCAGCCATGATCATATTGAATGGCGGTGCAGGCTCGAAGGGCCGAATGGCCTACTCCTGCACCTATTTTCTATGTTTCTATGTAAGGTGGGTGAACTGAAAAATATCGGGGGGGGGAAAAAGTGAGTGTAGGAGGAAACCAGAGCACCCGGTGAAAACCCACGCGGTCACGGGGAGAACGTGCAAACTCCGTGCAGACAGCGCCCGTAGTTAGGATGGAACCGGGGTCTCTGGCGCTGTGAGGCTGCGCCCTTGCTTTTGGCAAGTTTGCCCTCAACCACTGATTAGCACTTAGATCTACCTTAGCCCACTCTCGCATCCACTCCCTCCACATAATCTCCCTTGTCCTGCCAGCGTTAACCAGGTTTGATTTCTGACTCCAGTGTTGACTGTTCTACTCCAGCCTTTCCCTTGGAAAAGATAAGACACAAAAATGCCGGAGTAACTCAGCGGGTCAGATTGTTACACGCTAGAGGCAGGAAACATGTTCCCGATGTTGGGGGAGTCCAGAACCAGGGGCCACACAGTTTAAGAATAAGGAGTAAGCCATTTAGAACGGAGACGAGGAACATTTTTTTCTCGCAGAGAGTGGTGAGTCTGTAGAATTCTCTGCCTCAGAGGGCGGTGGAGGCAGGTTCTCTGGATGCTTTCAAGAGAGCTAGATAGGGCTCTTAAATATAGCGGAGTCAGGGGATATGGGGAGAAGGCAGGAACGGGGTACTGATTGGGGATGATCAGCAATGATCATATTGAATGGCGGTGCTGGCTCGAAGGGCCGAATGGCCTCCTCCTGCACCTATTGTCTAATGTCAGGCAGCATCTCTGGAGAGAAGGAATGGGTGACGTTTCGGGATGAGACCCTTCTTCAGACTGAGAGTCGGGGGGGGAGGGAAACGAGAGGTATAAACGGCGATGTAGAGAGGAATGGAACAAAGAAATGAAAGATGTGCAGAAAGGTAATGATGATAAAGGAAGCCAAAAATGCTGGAGAAACTCGGTGGGTGAGGCAGCATCTATGGAGCGATGGAGTAGGTGATGATTTGGGTCGAAACGTTGCATATTCCTTCGCACCATAGATGCTGCCTCACCTGCTGAGTTTCTCCAGCATTTTTGGCCACCTTCGATTTTTCCAGCATCTGCAGTTCCTTCTTAAAACACGATAAAGAGGAAACAGTCCCCTTGGAGAACGTGATTCCACGTAAAATTGTCAATGAACTGCCATCTGGTGGTGCTGCCAGATACTGCGCTCACACACAAGAACTGCACAAGCAAAAAATGATGAAACAAAACACAACGTGCTGGAGGAACTCAGCGGGTCAGGCAGCAGCTGGGGAAGGGAAATGGACGGACAACATTCCGGGTCGGGTCTGCCTACTTGGGCAGCAGAGCGGTGCAGCGGGTAGAGCTGCTGCCTCACAGTGCCAGAGACCCGGGTTCAATCCTGACCTCAGGTACTATCTGTGTGTGTGTGTGTGAAATGTTACTGCTCTATAACGGTGTCTATAACAGGTTAATTGGCCCTCTGTAAATGGTCCCAAGTGTGTGGGGAGTGGATGAGAAAGTGGGATAACATTGAGCCGCGTGTGAACAAGTGATTGATGGCGTGGGCTCGGTGGGCCGAAGGGCCTGTTCCCATGCTGTATCTCTAAACTAAATGAAATCTCTCTTCCCAGACGCTGCCTGACCCGCTGGGTTCCTCCAGCAGTTTGTATTGTGTGCATGCAAACTAAACAGCATAAAATGAGAGGGGGGGGGAAGTTAAAGTGAGGGGGGGGGGATGTTTAAAGGAGACGTGTGGGGCAGGTTTTTTTTAACATAGGGTGGTGGGTGCATGGAAAACGCTGCCAGGGGTGGTGGTGGAGGCAGATACGAATGTGGCATTCAAACAGGCTTTTAGACGGGCACATGAAAATGCAGGGATTAGAGGGATATGGATCATGTACACACTTAGAATAAAGGGGAGGTCATTTAAGACTGAGGCGAGAAAAAAAAGTTTTCACCCAGAGTTGTGAATTTGTGGAATTCCCTGCCACAGAGGGCAGTGGAGGCCAAGTCACTGGATGGATTTAAGTTAGATAGAGCTCTAGGGGCTAGTGGAGTCGAGGGATATGGGGAGAAGGCAGGCACGATCACAATGAATGGCGGTGCAGGCTCGAAGGGCCGAATGGCCTCCTCCTGCACCTATTTTCTATGTTTCTATAAGTGATAGGAGAAGAATTAGGCCATTCGGCCCATCAAGTATGCTCCGCAAATCAATCATGGCTGATCTATCTCTCCCTCCAAACCCCATTCTCCTGCCTTCTCCCCATAACCCCTTGACACCCGTACTAATCAAGACTCTTATCTCTGCCTTAAAAATATCCACTGGCTTGACCTCCACAGCCTTCTGGCTGTGTTCAGCATGTCAGGCATTGGAGGGGAGAGAGATGTTTTCAGTTTTTAGTTTAGAGATACAGCGCAGAAACAGGCCCTTCGGTCAAGCAAGTTGCACCGGCCAGCGATCCCCGCACATTAACACTATCCTACACACACTGGGGACAATTTACATTTATGCCAAGCCAATTAACCTACAAACCTGCACGTCTTTGGAGTGTGGGAGGAAACCGAAGGTCTTGGAGAAAACCCACGCAGGTCTCGGGGAGAAGATTCCAAATGCCCGTTAGATTGTGACGTTGATCGAGGGGAAAAGTATTGGACAGTGTTAAGGATGGCTTCCGTGTTCTGAACGGCCAAAACAGCAGAGAATTGACTCGAGTTAATGTCACGCTTCTTGTGGTGTGTGTGTGTGTCCCTTAATATTGCCCAGGCCAATCTCAACCTAAACCTCCTAGACTTATGATGGAGACAAGTGTGTGACAATAGACAATAGATGCAGGAGTAGGCCCATTCGGCCCTTCGAGCAAGCACCGCCATCCATGGCTGATCATTCCCAATCAGTACCCCGTTCCTTCTCCCCATATCCCCTGAATCCGCTGTTTTTAAGAGCCCTATCTAGCTCTCCCTTGAAAGTATCCAGAGAACCGGCCTCCACCACCCTCTGAGGCAGAGAATTCCACAGACTCTCAACTCTGTATGAAAAAGTGTTTCCTCGTCTCCGTTATAAATGGTTTACCCCTTATTCTTAAACTGTGGCCCCTGGTTCTGGACTCCCCCAACACCGGGGACATGTTTCCTGCCTCTAGCGTGTCCAAGCCCTGAATAATCTTATATGTTTCAATAAGATCTCATCTCATCCTTCTAAACTCCAGAGTGTACAAGCCCAGCTGCTCCATTCTTTCAGCATATGACAGTCCCGCCATCCCGGGAATTAACCTGGTGAACCTACGCTGCACTCCCTCAATAGCAAGAATGTCCTTCCTCAAATTAGGGGACCAAAACTGCACACAATACTCCAGGTGTGGTCTCACTAGGATCAAATTATGACTGATAACCATAAATAAGTTCCTGAGACACTATATTTCTTCTAAGCCCAAGGTCACTTCATAACCAAATTGAACAGTGTTGTACCATGGGCTGACGAGGGTGTTATTTTTTTTAAATTATTTCTGGAAATATATGTAAATACTGATTTGCATAATGTTTAGCTGCGAAACAGAGGAAGATTAAATATACGGTAGACAAAAATGCTGGAGAAACTCAGCGGGTGAGGCAGCATCTATGGAGCGAATGAATAGGCGACATTTCAGGTCAAGACCCTTCCGGTCTACCTTCAATTTTTCCAGCATTTGCAGTTCTTTCTTAACGATTAAATGTATCATGAAGTTTGGGGCCAACATGCAATCGTCTCAATAAAATTGGCCATTAAAAACTCAATTTGTTTGTTGTCTTTAATGCTGAACCTTGATGAAAAAAACTTTTTTACACAGAGAGTGGTGGATCTCTGGAATTCTCTGCCACAGAAGGTAGTTGAGGCCAGTTCATTGGCTATATTGAAGAGGGAGTTAGATGTGGCCCTTGTGGCTAAAGGGATCAGGGGGTATGGAGAGAAGGCAGGTACAGGATACTGAGTTGGATGATCAGCCATGATCATATTGAATGGCGGTGCAGGCTCGAAGGGCCGAATGGCCTACTCCTGCACCTATTTTCTATGTTTCTATGTAAGGTGGGTGAACTGAAAAATATCGGGGGGGGGGGGGGGGGGAAAGTGAGGTTTGGTGGAAACCGGAGCACCCGGAGAAAATCCACGCGGTCACGGGGAGAACGTGCAAACTCCGTGCAGACAGCACCCGTAGTTAGGATGGAACCAGGGTCTCTGGCGCTGTGACGCTGCGCCACCGTGCCGCCCTTGCTTTTGGCAAGTTTGCCCTCAACCACCGATTAGCACTTAGATCTACCTTAGCCCACTCTCGCATCCACTCCCTCACACACTCCCTCCACATAATCTCCCTTGTCCTGCCAGCGTTAACCAGGTTTGATTTCTGACTCCAGTGTTGACTGTTCTACTCCAGCCTTTCCCTTGGAAAAGATAGAAACAAAAATGCCGGAGTAACTCAGCGGGTCAGATTGTTACACGCTAGAGGCAGGAAACATGTTCCCGATGTTGGGGGAGTCCAGGACCAGGGGCCACACAGTTTAAGAATAAGGAGTAAGCCATTTAGAACGGAGACGAGGAAACATTTTTTCTCGCAGAGAGTGGCGAGTCTAGAATTCTCTGCCTCAGAGGGCGGTGGAGGCCTGTTCTCTGGATGCTTTCAAGAGAGCTAGATAGGGCTCTTAAATATAGCGGAGTCAGGGGATATGGGGAGAAGGCAGGAACGGGGTACTGATTGGGGATAATCAGCAATGATCACATTGAATGGCGGTGCTGGCTCGAAGGGCCAAATGGCCTCCTCCTGCACCTATTGTCAGGCAGCATCTCTGGAGAGAAGGAATGGGTGACGTTTCGGGATGAGACCCTTCTTCAGACTGAGAGTCGGGTGGTGGGGGGGGGGAGGGAAACGAGAGGTATAAACTGCGATGTAGGGAGGAATGGAACAAAGAAATGAAAGATGTGCAGAAAGGTAATGATGATAAAGGAAGCTAAAAATGCTGGAGAAACTCGGTGGGTGAGGCAGCATCTATGGAGCGATGGAGTAGGCGATGATTTGGGTCGAAACGTCGCATATTCCTTCGCACCATAGATGCTGCCTCACCTGCTGAGTTTCTCCAGCATTTTTGGCCACCTTCGATTTTTCCAGCATCTGCAGTTCCTTCTTAAAACACGATAAAGAGGAAACAGTCCCCTTGGAGAACGTGATTCCACGTAAAATTGTCAATGAACTGCCATCTGGTGGTGCTGCCAGATACTGCGCTCACACACAAGAACTGCACAAGCAAAAATGATGAAACAAAACACAACGTGCTGGAGGAACTCAGCGGGTCAGGCAGCAGCTGGGGAAGGGAAATGGACGGACAACATTCCGGGTCGGGTCTGCCTACTTGGGCAGCAGAGCGGTGCAGCGGGTAGAGCTGCTGCCTCACAGTGCCAGAGACCCGGGTTCATTCCTGACCTCAGGTACTATCTGTGTGTGTGTGTGTGAAATGTTACTGCTCTATAACGGTGTCTATAACAGGTTAATTGGCCCTCTGTAAATGGTCCCAAGTGTGTGGGGAGTGGATGAGAAAGTGGGATAGCATTGAGCCGCGTGTGAACAAGTGATTGATGGCATGGGCTCGGTGGGCCGAAGGGCCTGTTCCCATGCTGTATCTCTAAACTAAATGAAATCTCTCTTCCCAGACGCTGCCTGACCCGCTGGGTTCCTCCAGCACTTTTGTATTGTGTGCATGCAAACTAAACAGCATAAAATGAGAGGGGGGGAAGTCAAAGTGAGGGGGGGGGGGGGGGGGGGGGATTTTTAAAGGAGACGTGTGGGGCAGGTTTTTTTAACATAGGGTGGTGGGTGCATGGAAAACGCTGCCAGGGGTGGTGGTGGAGCCAGATACGAATGTGGCATTCAAACAGGCTTTTAGACGGGCACATGAAATGCAGGGATTAGAGGGATATGGATCATGTACACACTTAGAATAAAGGGGAGGTCATTTAAGACTGAGGTGAGAAAAAAACGTTTTCACCCAGAGTTGTGAATTTGTGGAATTCCCTGCCACAGAGGGCAGTGGAGGCCAAGTCACTGGATGGATTTAAGTTAGATAGAGCTCTAGGGGCTAGTGGAGTCGAGGGATATGGGGAGAAGGCAGGCACGATCACAATGAATGGCGGTGCAGGCTCGAAGGGCCGAATGGCCTCCTCCTGCCCCTATTTTCTATGTTTCTATAAGTGATAGGAGCAGAATTAGGCCATTCGGCCCATCAAGTATGCTCCGCAAATCAATCATGGCTGATCTATCTCTCCCTCCAAACCCCATTCTCCTGCCTTCTCCCCATAACCCTTGACACCCGTACTAATCAAGACTCTTATCTCTGCCTTAAAAATATCCACTGGCTTGACCTCCACAGCCTTCTGGCTGTGTTCAGCATGTCAGGCATTGGAGGGGAGAGAGATGTTTTCAGTTTTTAGTTTAGAGATACAGCGCAGAAACAGGCCCTTCGGTCAAGCAAGTCTGCGCCGACCAGCGATCCCCGCACACTAACACTATCCTACACACACTAGGGACAATCTACATTTATGCCAAGCCAATCAACCTACAAACCTGCACGTCTTTGGAATGTGGGAGGAAACCGGAGATCTTGGAGAAAACCCAGGCAGGTCACGGGGAGAACGTACAAACTCCGCACAGACAGCACCCGTAGTCAGGATCGAACCCGGGTCTCTGGCGCTGTGAGGCAGCAACTCTACCGCTGCGCCACCGTAGTCAACATATCAGGTCAACAATAGTCATCAGTTGATACCTGCATGGTTTTGGTCTCAGAATTGCAGCATCTGCAGCTTTCAAACAGGATGTTGAAGTGGTTGGTTCTGCTGCCTCATGGTCCCAGGTTCGATCCTGACCTCTGGAGTTATCATTCCTCCCATTCATCACAAGTTAGTTTAGTTTATTGTCACGTGTACCGAGGTACAGTGAAAAGCTTTGGTTGCGTGCTAACCAGTCAGCGGAAAGACAACACATGATTACAATCGAGCCATGCAGTGTACAGATACACAATAAAGGGAATAACGTTTAGTGCAGTAACGTCCGATCTAAGATAGTCTGATAGTGGTTCAGCGCCGCCCTCTAGTTGGTGGTAGGATGGTTCAGTTGCCTGATCACTGCTGGGAAGAAACTGTCCAATGCAGGAAAAATGTTCCCAATGTTGGGCGAGTCCAGAACCAGGGGCCAGTCTTAGAATAAAGGGGAGGTCATTTAAGACTGAGGTGAGAAAAAAACATTTTCACCCAGAGTTGTGAATTTATGGAATTCCCTGCCACAGAGGGCAGTGGAGGCCAAATCACTGGATGGATTTAACAGAGAGTTAGATAGAGCTCTAGGGGTTAGTGGAGTCAAGGGATATGGGGAGAAGGCAGGCACGGGTTATTGATAGGGGACGATCAGCCATGATCATAATGAATGGCGGTGCTGGCTCGAAGAGCCGAATGGCCTCCTCCTGCACCAATTTTCTATGTTTCTATGCTCCTGAATCTGGAGGTGTGCGTTTTCACACTTCTGTACCTCTTGCCTGATGGAAGAGGGGAGAAGAGGGAGTGGCTGGGGATGAGACTGGTCCTTGATGATGCTGCAGGCCTTGCCGAGGCAGCGTGAGGTGTAGACGGAGTCAATGGAAGGGAGGTTGGTTTGCGTGATGGTCTGGGCTGCGTCCACAACTTCCTGCCAGTTTCTTGCGGTCTTGGATGGAGCTGTTCCCAAAGCAGGCTGTGATGCATCCCGATAAAACGCTTCCTACGGCACATGTGCAGGAGTTGAGAAGTAGAAGTCTCTCACGCATCCCAAAAAAAAAATAGCTGTTGATTAATTACTAGCCCGTGTTAATAGCAAAAAAGATCAAAGTGGAGCTGATGTGTACAAGAAGTCGGGAAGAAATAAGAGTACGGGATGTGGAAGAAGGAACTGCAGATGCTGGTTTAAACCGAAGATAGACACAGAAAACTGGAGTAACTCAGCAGGGCAGGCAGCATCTCCGGAGAGAAGGAATAGGTGATGTTTCGGGTCTTGGTTCTTGGTTTCTTGGTCCTCCAAAATATTCCAAATGGAATTTAAACTGGAGGGGGTGAAGGGAGGGCTTAAGCCAGAAAGGGTTATTGGGAAGAAAGAGCTACTTTAAATGTAGTTGCATCTGGTTGGGTAACTATAGTTGGGTGGAGATTATTCCGTGCTTTAATTGTGCGGGGGAAAAACGAATTGCTGTACACATCTGTCTTTGTAGCTGGAATCACAAATTGGATCGAATGCCCTCGTCTGCTCCTAATTGGTTTGGGTTTGGTGTAGGTCTTGTCGTCTATGTCGAGCTGACCATTTAACATTTTGTAAAAACAGGTCGAGACCCTTCTTCAGAAATTCTCACAGAATCGATGGGTCAAATGGCTCTCACCTGGTCTGGACCCGAAACATCACCCATTCCTTGTCTCCAGAGATGCTGCTGCCTGTCCCGCTGAGTTACTCCAGCTTTTTGCGTCTATCTTGGCTTTCACCTGCGTTGTTACAACTTTAAGACTCGATTATTTAAATATTATTCTCGCACTGGGGCTGAACAGTTGTTCAGTGCACGTTGGCGCAGCGGTAGAGTCACAGCGCCAGAGATCCTGACTACGGGTTCCGTCTGTGTACGGAGTTTGCACGTTCTCCCCGTGACCTGCGTGGGTTTTCTCCGGGTGCTCCGGTTTCCTCCCACGCTCCAGAGACGTACAGATTTGTAGGTTAATTTGCTTCGGTAAAATTGTAAACTGTCCTTAGTGTGTGTAGGATAGCGTTAGTGTGTGGAAATCACAGATCGACATGGACCCGGTGGGCCGAAGGGCCTGTTTCCACGCTGTATCTCTAAACTAAACTGGTTCAGGAACAGATTATATAATTAGAGTCACACAGCTTGGAAACAGACCATCCGGCCTAATTTGCCCACATCAACCAACATGTCCCATCTACACTAGTCCCACCTGTCTGCGTTTGGCCCTTATCCCTCCTGTCTTATCCATGTACCTGTCAAAATGGTTCTTAAACATTGCGATAGCACCTGCCTCAACTACCTCCTCCAGCAGCACATTCCGTACACCCACCACCCTTTGTGTAAAATAAAAGTTGCCCCTCAGGTTCTTATTAAATCTTTTCCCCCCTCACCATAAACCTTTGCTTCTCGATTCCACTACTCTGGGCAAGAGACTCTGTACGTCTACCTGATCTATTCCTCTCGTGATTTTGTACACCTCTATAAGATCACCCCTCATCCTCCTGCACTCCAAGGAATAGAGACCCAGCCTGTTCAGCCTCTCCCTGTAGCTCAGGCTCTCAAGTCCTGGCAACATCCTTGTAAATCTTCTCTGCACCCCTTTCAGTTTAAGATGCACACGTTGACACTTCAAATAGTCCCAAATACGGTGTCTCTCACTTCGCAGAGTAGACGGATTCCTGTTTTGAGTCCAACATCGCTACCGAAAATATGTTCTAGATGCCCCATGCAAATGAGATTGCTGCAATGACTTCAATACATTCGCAGAAAATGACGGACCAATATTTTACAAGTTTGGTGGATGAATAAACTGCAGGACTGAGGAAGGGAAAAGGCAATGAGAGACAGAGGGAGAGGGACAGACAGACACAGAGATACAAACACACAGTGAGGCAGAGAGACGGAGACAGCGAGAGACACACACAGTGAGAGAGACAAAGAGAGAAACAGAGACAGAGAGACACAGAGAGAGAGAGACAGAGACAAAGATAGAGACAGAGAGAGAGAGAGAGAGAGAGAGACAGAGACAGAGAAAGAGACAAAGAGAAAGAGAGAGACAGAGATAGAGAGATAGAGACAGAGGCAGAGGGAGAGACAGAGAAAGATAGATAGATAGAGAGAGAGAGAGGCAGACAGACAGAGACAGAGACAGATTCAGACAGAGACAGAGAATGAGGTGAGAGTGGATGGAAACAAAGAAATGGAGAATGTGGGTGAGGCGGGGAGCAGGGGATTGGGCTGGAGAGAAAGAGAGAGCTCAGATATCCAGTAATGCACTGCATGGTTTTATTTGAATCCCAAAGTGCCCAGAAGTTTCTCAAATCCAGGTTCATTCACAATTTTCTATACAAACCCAGTTGAGACAATTACGCTTTATCCAGACTAATTTTAATGTTGGCTGCTTAAAAAAATGATTTGGGGTACTTAAGTTTAAAGGGTTGCTGTTCCCATTTTACAGACAGTACCTGCAGGTTAACAGTGTTAAAATGTACACGAGTCAAAATAGGATACAATTTCAGAGCTAGTTATCCACAAATGGTTCAAATAAAGCCCAGATGATGTACTTTGGCTAACCTTCATCAACCGATATTTCAGCCTCGTGAACATGCTTCCAAAATACCTTTACCGTAACGCTCAAATTCCATTCTATTTTCTATTCCTTCCTAGAGTAAAAGATGGAAATTTGTTTAAGATACAAGGATAATGAATGATCAGGAGAAGGCTTGCCTTGCCAAACACTGGCGTAACCGGGGATTAACTTGAGCCGCTGTAGTTTTGCCAGGAGTCAGTATATTGTCTAAGGCTGGATAGAAATAGACAATTCTCATCTCCTTTCTTAAATGATTGGAATACTTCATGTTTTAAGTGTGACAAGGCCCTGAAATTAGACATCCCAAATCTTTACTCGTATAACAATGCTATGATGTCAAATACTTTTATTTTTTTAACCCCTCAACTGAATGAACTAAACTCGGAACACTTTTCTTTAGCCGATTGGATTGAGCGTAAAAGGGAGCGTGGCGATTTGGCCTCACAACTCCCCAGTCTTTTCGCAAATTTCCCCGCCTCTCCCCCAAACTGAGCCATGTTGGATCGCGAGGCTTTTAAAAGAAGGAGAAAGAGAAAAAAAAGAGAGAGATTTCGACCATCTCTACGAATGCTAATATTATTATTTTTTCTTTTCTGGTTAGGCAACACCGTACCTAAACTAGTGAAGCAGTTTTGAGCAGGATCTAATCCACAGGAGTACAGAGAGGCTGTCGAATCTTGTTCACCGAGCAAAACAAACCAAAAATGGGGGCGAGTTCGACGGCACAGAGGTGGGAAGAGGTGGCCGGAAGGAAGGTAGAGGCTGGGTCGATTGGCTCGTGCAGCCACTGCACTGATCTTACATTCCTATCGCTAGGCTTCGACTCTTGGTGTTATTAATACTGACCACGAGCGGCTCCAAACAAACTTGCTACTGGTTTATGCGTGCGACGCACACAAAGTGCTTTTGCACAGATGGCGAGTGTGCAAGGAAGTGTGAGCAACGGTGCAGCAATGCCTATGTGCCGGGTGACGTGTGGCCCTCAAGGTGTTTTTAATGCCTACACCTCCTCCATTGGTCAGTTAACTCAGGGCGTAAGCGTGGAAAGGGGAATAAGAAAAACACTTTAAAACAAAAAAAGAGAGAAATGAATCCGTAAAATGCTTTTACGTTTAATCGCAAGCAAATCCGTGGGCATCCTATTTTATGAATCGTATTGTAACACGAGTTAAATTATATGGAAACAAGTTGAATTTATTCTCTCGAACTACATTAGCATCCCGCCCTGCCCATGTTCTGAGCACATTGCAGGGCAGGTCCACTTGCAACTGAGTTTCGCACAAAAGCAACGTGAAGTAAACAGTTTTGCTTTTAACATTCACTCATCTCCTTCAGGGCTTTTTTGTGTGTCATTTTTTTTTTGTACCCGCTAAAGATATTGGTTCGGGGGGGGGGGGGGGAAGAGTTATTTAATGGAGGAATATAGCAGAGGGGGATAAACGGAGGCGTGGAGTTGAGAGGAACAAAACAAGAACAAGAACAAAAAAAAACGAACCTGAAGCTGAAGAATAGAATACCATCTGTTATAAGGAACGTGTGGAATTGTGAGGGAGAAGAGCTGTTTACTAAGCAGTGATTTTGTGTTTTTTTTAAACTAGAAAGCAGAACTAGACTGTCTTATTTAAAGTTTTAATCCCATCTGAACAGTCATTATCTAAACCGTTTCTGATTATATGAAAACTGTAGAAAGTTAGTAACAGCCACAAGTGAGCACCAAGGTGACGCTTGTATGTGTTCATCAGAGTCCTGCTGGATGGTGTTTGAAATGTACTGCCCGCAATCTGCTGTCAGAGAGGCAGCGCGTGACACAAGTCTTAGTCCATTGGTCGCTTTTCTCCATATTTCTTAGTAAATTCTTCAGCGTTCTTAAAGAATTTTTTACGGTCCTTAGAGTATTCTTCAGCTAGGTCGGCTCTTAGAGGGTGCTCGGGCTGCGGGTCATTCACAAGTGCAATGAGTGACTGGATAACTGCAAACAAAACAAAAGCAGGCAGCGTTAAAAGAGCAGCAATGTGAAAAACAGTCAAATGACAAAGACAATTAAAATAAATAGTGGATGGCAATCATATATCAGAGGATGATATATTAATAATTAAGAATTATTTTATTAATCAAGCAAGAATTTCATTGGTACACAAAATTGCTGGGGAAACTCAGCGGGTGCAGCAGCATCTATGGAGCGAAGGAAATAGGCGACGTTTCGGGCCGAAACCCTTCTTCAGACTTCAGAATTTCATTGTCCCATCTGGGACACATGACAATAAAACTCTCTTGAATTCTACCTTCTTACTTAAGAGCAGTTGGTGTCTCACTTGTACAGCCTCTTTCTAACTGGAGAATACTTTTGCTGGGATGTATGAAATACCTCCTCAATTTCCATTGCTGATCTGCCATTTTGTCTTTTAGACTTTACGTTAGAGATACAGCGCGGAAACAGGCCCTTCGGCCCAACGAGACCGTGCCGACCAGCGATCACCCCGTACACTAGCACTATCTTACACACACACACACTATATACGGATTTTAACAAAGCCAATTAATCTACAAGCCTGTACGTCTTTGGAGGGTGGGAGGAAACCAGAGCACCCGGAGAAAACCCACGCGGTCATGGGGAGAACGTGCAAACTCTGTACAGACAGCACCCGTGGTCAGGTCTCTGGTGCTGTGAGGCAGCAACTCTACCGCTGTGTCGTCTCACACTCCAAAGACGTACAGGCTTGTAGATAATTTTCATTACACTGAAATGAATCATCCTACCACAACCAGAGAGCCAGCCTGAACTACTATCTACCTCTTTGGTGACCCTTGGACTATCCTTGACCGGACTTTGCTGGCTTTGCCTTGCAGTAAACGTTATTCACTATACACTGTAAATGGATTGATTGTTAAGCATGTATTGTTTTTCTGCTGGTACACAAAATTGCTGGAGGAACTCAGCGGGTGCAGCAGCATCTATGGAGCGAAGGAAATAGGCGACGTTTCGGGCCGAAACCCTTCTTCAGACCTGTTTTTCTGCTGACTGGTTAGCACTCGACAAAAAGCTTTTCACTGTGCCTCGGTACATGACTATTGTATCTCTCAGGCAAGTCCCTGGTTGGTTTTGTGTTTATACCTTGCCCCAAAGCATGGCCACTGTTATGGGACTCACTCCACCACTGATATCTTACCCCAGGGGTGGGGAACCTTTTCATGTTGGAATGCCGCAATAAAGTTAGCTGTAATCTAACAAGGCCGCGTCCAAGAAACTTCAATTAAATATGCTTCAAAATGTACATTATTTTGTCAAAATCTAACTACTATCTACTAACTTCAAGAAAATGAAAACATGTTGTTAATTCTAAAGTTAACTAATCTTTTAATGACTTTGTTGTGACTGCTTTTTGTGGGAAAGCATTTGAATATTTGGTTGCCACATGGAGGTACGCAGTTTCAGCTGATCTTCTAGATGGGTGTCCGTCATTTGTGACCTTAAGGGCGTCTTGTTTTGGGTTAGGTAGGAGAATGTAGATTCGCAGCAATAAGTGGTTAAAAAGCACGTATTTTGATGAATCTTCTTTTACTCTTTGGTATTTTAAATACGTTCATTTTAAGATAAAAATAAAAATAATAAAAGACGAACAAAAACATTTAAATAAAAATAAAAGGATTTGATCTACAAAATTTGGATTCAATCAAAAGGCCGCACTTAATGGCCTAGAAGGCCGCAGGCTCCCCACCCCTGTCTCACCCTAAACTTCCTTCCATACAACTGAGCTCTGGCACAAAGATAGAATAACATCACTAAAACGAACTGTAATGGCCATAAGTAGTTCTGTTCTAGTAGGCAGACAATAGATGTTTCAGGACAGTATTATCTGGCTTTATTCGTCTTAAGTTCATAAGTTATAGGAGCAGAATTAGGCCATTCAGCCCATCGTCTACTCCGCCATTCAATCATGGCTGATCTATCTCTCCTGCAACCTACTACCACCTCTCACGCATATGTTGAAAACCTTCCTCGACTATGAAGAAAACCGGCTTCCACTAGACCTGCGACTACAAAATGATCAATTTTTAAAACGGCAACCTATTTTTAGTCAAGGCCAGTTTTAATCATGGTGAAAAAAAAGCAGCAACCTAGATGAAGCCTCGACCATGCGGAAACCAGTTTCGACCATTAGGGAGAGTGACCAAAACCTCTGGTGACCTCATGGAATGAAACCTTGGGTGGCGGGCAAGGTCACCAGAGGTTGCTGTTTGGGTCTCCTAAGTGGGACAGGGGCTTAAGACTCCTGAAATGGCGTGATAACCTAATCCAGTTAGAGAGAGACCAGATCTATTTAGGTAGAGGGGATGCGGACATTACCCCAGCTTACGGAAGGGCTGTTCAGAAGCCTTCCCCTAACAGAGGGGAAGAGGCTGTTCTTGAGTCCCAAATACCCAAGGCCAGTGAGCCCAAGCCAAAGATGGCCGATGGTCGACATTCCTCGACTATGAAGAAAACCGGCTTCGACTAGACCTGCGACTAAAAAATGATCGATTTTTAAAACGGCAACCTATTTTTAGTCGAGGCCAGTTTTAATCATGATGAAAAAATAGCAGCAACCTAGATGAGGCCTCGACCTATCTCTCCCCATAACCCCTGACACCCGCACTAATCAAATTCTGTCCGGTGAAATCCTGAGATAAAAATTCTGTGGAGTTCAAGATCCAAGCTAACAAATCTAGCCTCCATATCTATGACACGTCATTGCTGTGCAGGGGGTTTAGGAGTTTCACTTCCAAATCACAAATGTAACTTTTAGTTGTTAAAAACGTAGTACTTGTTGTAAAGGTTTCAGCAAGGAAACGAGGCCAAGCCAAGCCCAACCACAAACCGATTTGACCTCGGTCATCGAGTCATAGAATGGTACAGCGTGGAAACAGGCCCTTCGGCCCAACTTGCCCACACCGGACAACATGCCCCAGCTACACTAGTCCCACCTGCCCACGTTTGGCCGATATCCATCTAAACCTGTCCTTTCCATGTGTCCATTCATCCATGGTCAATGGCATACTTTTAAAATTTCTTATCAGCAAATCACTTTAATCTGGATCTGGATGTAGTACGTTGAAAAACTCTAGGTAGAGCATCACTCAGCAGTGGACAATTTTATACTGGACAATGTTTACATTTTTACAAGCCAATTAATCAAGCCAATTAAACTGCAAACCTGTACGTCTTTGGAGTGTGGGAGGAAACCGAAGATCTCGGAGAAAACCCACGCAGGTCACGGGGAGAACATACAAACTCCGTACAGACAGCGCCCGCAGTCGGGATCGAACCAGGGTCACTGGTGCTGCATTTTGCTGTAAGGCAGCGACTCGACCGCTGCGCCACCGGGACATCCCGCAGATTTTTGGGGATCTCAGCACTAACCCCAATCCTAGCTTACCATTTGCCCCAATTTTGTTCCTCGCATTAACAATGTCGACCATCGGCCATCTTTGGCTTGGGCTCACTGGCCTTGGGTACTTGGGACTCCAGAACAGCTTCTTCCCCTCTGTTAGGGGAAGGCTTCTGAGCAGCCCTTCCGTAAGCTGGGGTAATGTCCGCATCCCCTCTACCTAAATAGATCTGGTCTCTCTCTAACTGGATTAGGTTATCACGCCATTTCAGGAGTCTTAAGCCCCTGTCCCACTTAGGAGACCTAAACAGCAACCTCCGGTGACCTTGCCCGCCACCCAAGGTTTCCTTCCATGAGGTCACCAGAGGTTTTGGTCACTCTCCCTAATGGTCGAAACTGGTTTCCGCATGGTCGAGGCTTCATCTAGGTTGCTGCTATTTTTTCACCATGATTAAAACTGGCCTCGACTAAAAATAGGTTGCCGTTTTAAAAATCGATCATTTTTTAGTCGCAGGTCTAGTCGAAGCCGGTTTTCTTCATAGTCGAGGAAGGTTTTCAACATATGCGTGGGAGGTGGTAGGAGGTTGCAGGTCACCTCGACCTTGATTTTTTTTAGGGTTGGGGGCAAGGTCACCAGAGGTTGCTGTTTAGGTCTCCTAAGTGGGACAGGGGCTTTAGGTAAACAAAAATGCTGGAGGAACTCAGCGGGTGAGGCAGCATCCATGGAGCGAAGGACGTTTCGGGTCGAGACCTTTAAGGGCGAGGCAGCATCTATGGAGCGAAGGAATAGGTGACGTTTCGGGTCGAGACCCTTTCGGGTCTCGACCCGAAACGTCACCTATTCCTTCGCTCCATAGACGCTGCCTCACCCGCTGAGTTTCTCCAGCATTTTTGTCTACCTTCAATTTTTCCCGCAACTTCACAGTTCTTTCTTGAACATTTCACTCTTCAGTTTGATCTCACTCACCTTGGTCAGCTTTGGTTGCTGGTTTCCAGTTCTCAGCACTAATGACTGGGAGACAAACTTGGCCTTTTTCATCAATGTTGGGATGATAGATCTTTGTCTTGAATGTAATTTTAGGTGGTTTGAAAGGATATTCTGATGGAAAGCTTATTTCGATCCTGAACGCCCCTTTGTCATATGGAGGGTTATCCTAGGAGAGAAGAACACAACTTAATAAGCCGGCAAAAATCGCTGAACTGTCGACAAGAGAATAAACGTCCTTCGTGTGAGTAAAAATGGTGTAATTGTCGTATAAGTTGATAATGCAGATGACACAAAGCTGGGTGGCAGTGTGAACTGTGAGGAGGATGCTATGAGAATGCAGGGTGACTTGGACAGGTTGGGGGAGTGGGCAGATGCACGGCAGATTAAGTTTAATGCAGATAAATGTGAGGTTATCCACTTTGGTAGCAAAGACAGGAAGGCAGATTACTATCTAAATGGCGTCAAGTTGGGAAAAGGGGAAGTACAACGGGATCTGGGGGTTCTTGTACATCAGTCTACGAAAGTAAGCATGCAGGTACAGCAGGCAGTGAAGAAAGCGAATGTCATGTTGGCCTTTATAACGAGAGGAATCGAATATAGGAGCAAAGAGGTCCTTCTGCAGTTGTACAGAGCCCTAGTGAGACCACACCTGGAGTATTGTGTGCAATTTTAGTCCCCTAATTTGAGGAAGGACATTCTTGCTATTGAGGGATTGCAGCGTAGATTTACAAGGTTAAATCCCGGGATGGCAGGACTGTCATATGTTGAGAGAATGGAGCAGCTGGGCTTGTACACTCTGGAGTTTAGAAGGATGAGAGGGCATCTCATTGAAACATATAAGATTGTTAAGGATTTGGACACGCTAGAGACAACAAACATGTTCCCGATGTTGGGGGAGGAACCAGGGGCCACAATTTAAGAATAAGGAGCAAGCCATTTAGAACGGAGACGAGGAAACACTTTTTCTCAGAGAGTGGTGAGTCTGTGGAATTCTCTGCCTCAGAGGGTGGTGGAGGCAGGTTCTCTGGATGCTTTCAAGAGAGAGCTAGATAGGGCTCTTAAAAATAGCGGAGTCAGAGGATATGGGGAGAAGGCAGGAATGGGGAACTGATTGGGGATGATCAGCCATGATCACATTGAATGGCGGTGCTGGCTCGAAGGGCCGAACGGCCTACTCCTGCACCTATTGTCTATTGATAAGCTGTAGGAGCAGAATTAGGCCATTCGGCCCATCAAGTCTACTCCGCCATATATGTGTGTGTATATATATATATAAATATATATAATAATATATAATGAATATAAATATAGAAGTTCCCTCTACAACAGACCAATATAACTAACACAAGAGAAAACGCAGACACACACAGTTAAGGTCATAGGTCATAAGGAATAGGAGTCGAATTAGGCCATTCGGCCCATCAAGTCTACTCTGCCATTCAATCCTGATCCACCATGAAACATGCAGGTCACGGGGAGAACGTACAAACTCCGTACAGACTGCACCCATGGTCAGGATCAAACCCAGGTCTCTGGCGCGTTAAGGCAGGAGCTCTACCGCTGCGCCACCGTGTCGCATGGAATAGCGGCATATGGATCAGGTCCAGGCAGATTTAGATAGACGATAGAATTTATTACTACACAACCAGGGTCGGTGGAATTTGGGTTATCAGCAGCGGTACAATAATAAAGAACACACAACCACAATAAAAATGTAACATAAACATCCACCACAGCATTCATCACTGTGGTGGAAGGTACAAAATTTGGCCAGTCCTCCTCCATTTCCCCCCCCGTGGACAGGACCAGAGTCCAGAGTCAGTCCAGGATCGGCTCTTCCTCACCGGAGACCGCGGCTTTAAGTTGTTGTAGGCCGCAGGCCGGCGGTCGATATTTAAAGTCTCCGCCGCAGCCAGAAGCACCGTAGACTGCAGGGCCGGCGGTCGAAGCTCCCCTCCAGGGGTGATGGTAAGTCCATGCCGGGCCCGCGGTAGAAGATGGCCGCGGGCTGGCAGTGGTGGCTTCTTCTTTCCCCCCCCCCCGGGTCCCCCACGAGGGATCCCGGGTTGTAGACGCCGCGCCAGCTGGAACTCTGCTGACCGCGACTTCAGGCTTCAGGCTGTCCCGGGCCAGCGAAACCGAGCGCTCCCCTCCAGCGAGGGCTCACCCGTTCCACGCCGAGAGTCCACGCTGCGCCCGCCGCTGAAGCCTCGAGCGGGTCTCCGTGGAAAGGCCGCGCCGATCCTTGTTGTTAGGCCACGGGGGAGGCGACCTGGAAAAAGTCGCCTCTCCATGGAGGAGGCGACCGAAGCGGTTTCCCCCTTGCCCCCCACACAACCCCCCACACAAAACACACAAAGGAACATTAAACACATACTTTAATACATACTAAAAAATAACTGACGCGCAGTTGACATGGCTGCTGCCAGAGCAGCGCCCCCTAACAAACAGATGAGATCAGTTAACGCAGAACTAAATAAATTCTTTGATCCGTAGAATAAGTACAGCACAGAACATGTTGGCAAGTTAAACTGATCTCATCTGCCTGTACATGGTCCATATCCCTCCATTCCATGCGCCTATCTTAAAGTTTCATGAACACCACTACGGTAGCTAGCTCCACCACCACCCCTGTGTGTAACATCTGCAATGTTTCAAACATCTCACTTCTAACAATGTAACATCTGCTTTGGTGTTAGCAATCCCAAAAGAGTCCCAACTGGCATGAGAAACAACTGCAAGAAACTGAAAGTCATCCAAAACTATTTATTGCACCAAATTAAAAAAAGGCTTAATGACGTTACACTCCAGATTAAAAAAAAATCAGTGGCTATTCTGAGCCTTTCCTTTCATTCCTACAAATAATTGCGTAAATTGCCCGTAACGTTAAAATAGTTTGTTTTCTAAGCAACTTCCGATCAACAGCTAACACATATTCCTATAGCATTTAAGAAGAAACTGCAGATGCTGGAAAATCAAAGGTAGACGAAAACGCTGGAGAAACTCAGCGGGTGCAGCAGCATCTATGGAGCGGAGGAAATAGGCAATGTTTCGGGCCGAAACCCTTTGGGTTTCGTCCCGAAACATTGCCTATTTCCTATTGCCGAAACATTGCCTATTTCCTATTGCCTATATTTTTACAGAGAGTGGTGAATCTGTGTAAAACGAACGTATTTAAAATACCAAAGAGTAAAAGAAGATTCAACAAAATAATCAAACTCAAATCAGCATTTCAACCTCACCTAGTTGTTGTCTCCAAGGCTCCTAAAGAACTTAAGGATAAGGGGGAAATCTTTTAGGACCGAGATGAGAAAAACATTTTTTACACAGAGAGTGGTGAATCTCTGGAATTCTCTGCCACAGAAGGTAGTTGAGGCCAGTTCAGTGGCTGGATTTAAGAGGGAATTAAATGTGGCCCTTGTGGCTAAAGGGATCATGGGGTATGGAGAGAAGGCAGGTATGGGATATTGAGTTGGATGATCAGCCATGATCATATTGAATGGCGGTGCAGGCTCGAAGGGCCGAATGGCCTACTCCTGCACCTAGTTTCTATGTAATAGGAAATGCCTATTGCCTATTTCTACGCTCCATAGATGCTGCCGCAACCGCTGAGTTTCTCCAGCATTTTTGTCTACCGTCTGTACTCCTATAGCATTATCGTAATATTACATTAACAAATGTAGTCAGTGAATGCTCGGGCCTTGCATCAAGAGCATCACAAAAGCAAATGGTTCATGTTGCAAAAAACAAATGCTGCGCAGAGCAAAGAAGAATAATTGACTTAAAGTTCTCTCTATGTGGATAGAATTAAGATAGTGGCATTTCAGACACTTTGGAAAGGAAAATAGATATGCAGGGAATGGAGGGATATCGATTAGAAACATAGAAACATAGAAATTAGGTGCAGGAGTAGGCCATTCGGCCCTTCGAGGCTGCACCGCCATTCAATATGATCATGGCTGATCATCCAACTCAGTATCCCGTACCTGCCTTCTCTCCATACCCTCTGATCCCCTTAGCCACAAGGGCCACATCTAACTCCCTCTTAAATATAGCCAATGAACTGGCCTCGACTACCCTCTGTGGCAGAGAGTTCCAGAGATTCACCACTCTCTGTGTGAAAAAAGTTCTTCTCATCTCGGTTTTAAAGGATTTCCCCCTTATCCTTAAGCTGTGACCCCTTGTCCTGGACTTCCCCAACATCGGGAGCAATCTTCCTGCATCTAGCCTGTCCAACCCCTTAAGAATTTTGTAAGTTTCTATAAGATCCCCCCTCAATCTCCTAAATTCTAGAGTATAAACCAAGTCTATCCAGTCTTTCTTCATAAGACAGTCCTGACATCCCAGGAATCAGTCTGGTGAACCTTCTCTGCACTCCCTCTATGGCAATGTCCTTCCTCAGATTTGGAGACCAAAACTGTACGCAATACTCCAGGTGTGGTCTCACCAAGACCCTGTACAACTGCAGTAGAACCTCCCTGCTCCTATACTCAAATCCTTTTGCTATGAAAGCTAACATACCATTCGCTTTCTTCACTGCCTGCTGCACCTGCATGCCTACTTTCAATGACTGGTGTACCATGACACCCAGGTCTCGCTGCATCTCCCCTTTTCCTAGTCGGCCACCATTTAGATAATAGTCTGCTTTCCTGTTTTTGCCACCAAAATGGATAACCTCACATTTATCCACATTATACTGCATCAGCCAAACATTTGCCCACTAACCCAGCCTATCCAAGTCACCTTGCAGTCTCCTAGCATCCTTCTCACAGCTAACACTGCCCCCCAGCTTAGTGTCATCCACAAACTTGGAGATATTGCCTTTAATTCCCTCATCCAGATCATTAATATATATTGTAAATAGCTGGGGTCCCAGCACTGAGCCTTGCGGTACCCCACTAGTCACTGCCTGCCATTGTGAAAAGGACCAGTTTACTCCTACTCTTTGCTTCCTGTTTGCCAGCCAGTTCTCTATCCACATCAATACTGAACCCCCAATGCCGTGTGCTTTAAGTTTGTATACTAATCTCTTATATGGGACCTTATGTGCGGGGAGCTGAGAGTTGGACTGGGCATCATGTTCGGCACAGACTTGGTGGGCCGAAGGGCCTGTTCTTGTGCTGTACTATGTTCTATGAACCCAGGTCTCTGGTGCTGTGAGGCATCAGCTGTACCAGCCGCGCTACTGTGCTGCCTGACAATAGAGTTCTATATTTAGTACCTTCCCCACTAGACTCTCCTGAAAGCAGGGGCTTCATCTCCAGATTTAAAGAGCAGTGCAAAGTGATGAATAATCTAAAATACACATTTAGCCACTGGCTGCTTAGCACCTTCAGCTGTTACCTCTAGCTGTGTTACTTCCAGTCCCATGGCTTTCATGCATGAACTGTCCAAATGCAGATCTGCTGTCAAATGAAGTCAGCTGCAAAAAGATGGGAGGAGGGGCCTCAACTGGAAACGTCGCCCATCCATGCTCCCCCAGAGATGCTGCCTGACCCACTGGGTTACTCCAGCACTTTACAAAGACAAAGTGTTGGAGTATCTCAGCAGGATGGATTAGAAGGATGAGGGGGCGGAATCTTATAGAAACATAAAAAATTATAAAAGGACTAGACAAGCTAGATGCAGGAAACATGTTCCCAATGTGGGGCGAGTCCAGAACCAGGGGCCACAGTCTTAGAATAAAGGGGAGGCCATTTAAGACTGAGGTGAGAAAAAAACTTTTTCACCCAGAGAGTTGTGAATTTATGGAATTCCTTGCCACAGAGGGCAGTGGAGGCCAAGTCACTGGATGGATTTAAGAGAGAGTTAGATAGAGCTCTAGGGGCTAGTGGAGTCAAGGGATATGGGGAGAAGGCAGGCACGGGTTATTGATAGGGGGCGATCAGCCATAATCATAATGAATGGCGGTGCTGGCTAGAAGGATCGAATGGCCTCCTCCTGCACCTATTTTATATGTTTCTGTCAGACATCTCATATTTCGCTTGGGCAGCTTACACCCTAGAGTATTGACTTCTCTAACTTCAAGTAACCCTTGCTCTCCCTCTCACTCCATCCCTCGCCCATCGTGGTTCTCCGACTAGTTTGACCGTCCTGCTGGTTGCATTGTATGCCTCATTGTCACCTCTCCCTAGCTAACAATGATCTGTTCTACATTTTCTGTGACCCTCATCCCCTTTGATCTCTCATTCTCACACCGTACCCATATCTCTCGTTTCCCTCTCCCCCTAACTCTCAGTCTGAAGAAGGATCTCAACCTGAAACGTCACCCATTCCTTCTATCCAGATGCAGCCGCCTCTCCCGCTGAGTTACTCTGATATTTTGTGTCCATCCCTGGAGAACATGGATAGTTGACCTTTCGGGTCGGGACCCTTCTTCAGACTGACGTTCAGAGTAACCCGCTGAATTACTCCAGTGCTGTGTGTCTTTTTTTTTTTTTGTAAACCAGCATCTGCAGTTCCTTGTTTCTACTCCAGCACAACCAGCATCTGCAGTTCCATGTGTCTCCAAAGTTAGCTGAAAATACATGACTGGTTCTGGCCCCAACCTATCCCTGGCCTTTCACTCCTTCCCGACATTGCTAATTTATGGGGTTTTTCAGCAATGTTTTTAGATTTAGTTTAGAGATACGGCGCGGAGACACCACCTGGGGTCAGGATCGAACCCGGGTCCGTGGAGCCGTAAGGCAGCAACTCCTCTACCGCCGCAGCCCTGGTGAGGTGTTGATGGCACAAACAGAGATAAACGGGTATAATCTAATCGCCGCAATACAAGATGTACAGGTTGTTCTGTTCCAATGCAATAGATGCACTCCCAAGAAAACCTGCGCTCGCAGCAATTGGGGCACTTTCTACGTCGTGCAGCCTTCTGGGTGAAGTACCGCCGCCATTGCCAGCTTGTTTATGTATGATGCAAACTTGAATAATCATACAGCATTGTGGAAATTATAAACCACCTTGACTGTATAGAACAAGGGGTCACAGTTTAAAGATATGGGGGAAGTCTTTTAGGACCGAGATGAGAAAAACATTTTTCACACAGAGAGTGGTGAATCTGTGGAATTCTCTGCCACAGAAGGTAGTTGAGGCCAGTTCATTGGCTATATTTAATTCTATATTTAAGAGGGAGTTAGATGTGGCCCTTGTGGCTAAAGGGATCAGGGGGTATGGAGAGAAGGCAGGTACAGGATACTGAGATTGATGATCAGCCATGATCATATTGAATGGCGGTGCAGGCTCGAAGGGCAGAATGGCCTACTCCTGCACCTATTTTCTATATTTCTATGTTTCTACTAGTGACTGAGTACAGAATTGTTGATGTAAGTGCTATTGCTTAAGTCAGGGAGTGTCTGTATTGCAAAGTCCAACAAGGTAACAGCACACCAACGGGTGCTGTCTGTGCGGAGTTTGTACGTTTTCCCCGTCACCTGCGCGGGTTTTCTCCGCGATCTCCTCCCATACTCCAAAGACTTGCAGGTTTGTAGGTCAATTGGCTAGGTGTAAATGTAAAATAGTTCCTAGTGTGTGTAGGATAGTGTTAATGTGCCGGGATCGCTGGTCGGCGCGGACTCGGTGGGCTGAAGGGTCTGTATCTCTTCACTAAACTCAACTCTTACTTCCTGACAATTGGGTCAATTTGATAAATCCTTACATTTCATTAATATTGGTGAGTACCGTTCACTATTTTAAAGGCCATATTTGTCAAATTTAGATAAAAAAGACCAGAAATTACCTCCAAAGAAACTGCAAGGGAGACAAACTGACAATCCCAGTACCCAAGTTAATGTTTAAGAAGGTAGAAACGATCCGTTTCAGGACTGGGTGAATGGTGGCCAAGAATAACAAATAGCTACCTCTCCTTTATTCTTCTGCTTTCTACCTCGGCTTCTTTTCTCTTCATTCGCTTTCTTTCCTGATTTTCCTTTTCTTACTTTCTGATATCACACACGTTTCTATTTCTTTTCTATTCTTTCTCAGTCTCCTTTTTATTGTTAAAATTTAAATAATAAGAAGCTGTACATGAATTGGAACATGCCAATATATACTAGGTACCTAAAAAGGTACCATATTATTGTACTTAGTTCTAATAAAAATATTAAAAAAAAAAAAAAAAAAAGGAACTGCAGATGCTGGAAAATGGAAGGTCGACAAAAATGCTGGAGAAACTCAGCGGGATGAGGCAGCATCTATGGAGCGAAGGAAATAGGCAACGTTTCATCCCGAAACGTTGCCTATTTCCTTCGCTCCATAGATGCTGCCTCATCCGCTGAGTTTCTCCAGCATTTTTGTCTACCCAAGTTAATGTAATGTTTTGCAACTGATTAATCTTCTGTTTCAACTAGTTCGAATTTGCAGAGAACACTGAAAATGACATTAATTTGATGAAGTTACACATATTAACAATTTAAATCACATTTCCTGTCCCCAAAGGGATTCATCTGCATTTGTTAATTAATTAACAGCGCTTCCCATCTTTCACAGATGCACACCCCACAGTCTACCATTTTGTACTGTCGTAAGATCACCTCCATTTTAAATAGTTGTCGTTCAAGTTATATCACACTAAAGCAAAATAGCCATTCAGCCTCATATGTAATTAATAATTGTGCTCACGGCCAATATATATGTCAACATGATTGTACAGGGCCTTGGTGAGACCACACCTAGAGTATTGTGTACAGTTTTGGTCTCCTTGACATTCTTGCCATAGAGGGAGTACAGAGAAGGTTCATCAGACTGATTCCTGGGATGGCAGGACTTTCATATGAAGAAAGACTGGATAGACTCGGCTTGTACTCGTTAGAATTTAGAAGATTGAGGGGGGATCTTATAGAAACTTAAGGGGTTGGACAGGCTAGATGCAGGAAGATTGTTCCCGATGTTGGGGAAGTCCAGAACAAGGGGTCACAGTTTAAGGATAAGGGGGGGGGGGGGGGACTTTTAAGACATAGATGAGAAAAAAAAATTCACACAGAGTGTGGTGAATCTGTGAAATTCTCTGCCACAGAAAGTAGTTGAGGCCAGTTCATTTGGCTATATTTAAGAGGGAGTTAGATGTGGCCCTTGTGGCTAAAGGGATCAGGGGGTATGGAGAGAAGGCAGGTACAGGATACCGAGTTGGATAATCAGCCATGATCATATCGAATGGTGGTGCAGGCTCGAAGGGCCGAATGGCCTACTCCTGCACCGCACAGTGCCAGAGACACGGGTTCGTTCCTGACTACGGGTGCTGTCTGTACGGAGTTTGTACGTTCTCCCCGTGACCTGCATGGGTTTTCTCCGAGATAATTGTTTTCCTCCCACACTCCAAAGACGGACAGGTTTGAAGGTTAATTAGCTTGGTATAAATGTAAAATTGTCGCTAGTGTGTGTAAGGTAGTGTTAATGTGCGGAGATTGCTGGTCGGTACGGACTCGGTGGGCCGAGGGGCCTATTTTCGCACTGTATCTCTAAACTAAACTAAACAAAATATAAAGAAGCAGGAGAAATGAGTAGGAAAGAATTGCAGATGCTGGGTTAAACCGTAGACAGAAAATGCTGGAGTAACTCAGCGGGACGGGCAGCATCTCGGGAGAGAAGGAACGGGTGACGTTTCGGGTCGAGACTCTTCTTCATGTGTGGGAATTTTTTACAGGGATGATTATAGTACTAACAAAGCATTTACCTCAGGTTTTATAGTTAGCAGCACTTGCCATTAGGTGGTGAATCACAGAGCAAGTGGGGTCAAGGAAAGCGTTCATGTCGCAACCCTGTTTCCACCAATCTTTCCACCACCACTCACAAGAAGCGACAAGACAGACACTATTGTATGCAGATGCTGAGACGTGTGTTCAGCCAGGACTTGTTCTGGTAATTGCCCACATCTAAATGCAAGGGCACAGAGGTTGTTGGCAGGTAAGCATTTGTGACACTAGATCAGGCATTGGCAAGATATAGGGAAGGATGTGCTGGCATTGGACGTGGCCAGATGCAGGTCCGATGCCACCTTCAAATTGGCTGCCGTTGGATGAATTCTTAAGGGGTTGGACAGGCTAGATGCAGGAAGATTGTTCCCGATGTTGGGGAAGTCCAGAACAAGGGGTCACAGTTTAAGGATAAGGGGGAAATCTTTTAGGACCGAGATGAGAAAAACATTTTTCACACAGAGAGTGGTGAATCTGTGGAATTCTCTGCCACAGAAGGTAATTGAGGCCAGTTCATTGGCTGTATTTAAGATGGAGTTAGATGTGGCTCTTGTGGCTAAAGGGATCAGGGGGTATGGAGAGAAGGCAGGTACAGGATACTGAGTTGGATGATCAGCCATGATCATATTGAATGGCGGTGCTGGCTCGAAGGGCCGAATGGCCTACTCCTGCACCTATTTTCTATGTTTCTATGAATAAAAGCTAGCAGTGAGTCAGAGTACAGGACTCATCTGAATGGTGTCAGAACTTCAGACCGAGTCTCAACCCGAACCTCACCCATTCCTGACTTGTTAGCACGCAACATGTTGTCATTGTACCTCGGTACACGTGACAACAAACAAAACAAACTAACTGTTCAAAAGGGAACTGCAGATGCTGGAATATCGAAGGTACACAAAATTGCTGGGGAAACTCAGCGGGTGCAACAGCATCTATGGAGCGAAGGAAATAGGCGACGTTTCGGGCCGAAACCCTTCTTCAGACCGGTTTGTCTAAACTAAAAATAACCTAAAATATAAACTCTGAATAATCTAGGCTCAGAATTCCAGTAAGATGGTTGACAACAGAATGAGCTAACCAGGCAGGCCGTTTAGCACATTGGTCCACAGGTATTCAAGTAAACCGCATGCTCTCTGGTTATCCATTCAGGAGTTTTGAAACAGAAGGCTCACAAAAATGCTGGAGAAACTCAGCGGGTGCAGCAGCATCTATGGAGCGAAGGAAATAGGCAACGTTTCGGGCCGAAACCCTTTCGGGTTTCGGCCCGAAACGTTGCCTATTTCCTTTCGGGCTTCGTCCCGAAACGTTGCCTATTTCCTTCGCTCCATAGATGCTGCTGCACCCGCTGAGTTTCTCCAGCATTTTTGTGTACCTTCGATTTTCCAGCATATGCAGATCCTGCTTAAACCCATAGGCTCTGTTGAAAATGAAAACTAGAAGGGAAGTTTAAACTTAAGGCGTGGTTTCACTTAAACGAGCTGCAGGTTGATTTAAACTCATTGTAAAATTCAAAAGTCCTTTAACTAAGGACATTATTCTTACGGAATAAGTTTAAAACCTACAAGCAGACTTTACAAATTGAGAAACTACTCTTAAAGGTTTCCAATCGCTGATGTTCTATGAGCAGATTAGGCCATTCGGCCGATGGTCTACTCCGCCATTCAATCATGGCTGATCTATATTTCTACCTCAACCCCATTCTCCTGCCTTCTCCCCGTAACCACTGACACCCACACTAATCAAGAATCTGTCAATCTCCGCCCAAAAATATCCAATGATGGCCTAAAGAAATTCCTCCTCATCTCCTTTCTAAAGGTACATCCTTTTATTCTGAGGCTCTGGCTTCAGGTCCTAGACTCTCCCACTAGTGGAAACATCCTCTTCACATCCTGAAGAAGGGTTTCGACCTGAAACGTTGCCTATTTCCTTTGCTCCATAGATGCTGCTGCACCCGCTGAGTTTCTCCAGCACTTTTGTCTACCCTCTTCACATCCATTCTATCCAGGCCTTTCATTATTCGGTAAGTTTCAATGAGGTCGCCCGTCAGCCTTGTACACTCCAGCGAGTACAGGTCCAGTGCATCCAATCATTCTCGTAAACCTCCTCTGGACCCTCACAAGTTGTGGGCCGAAGGGCCTGTTCTTGTGCTGTACTGTTCTATGTTCAAATTAAATTCTTCCTTTTTAGGTACACTGGAATGGCTTTACTTCTACATTCCAATTGCAATCAGGGACGATTAAAATCACTGGAGTGGATTTCGACAATCACTGTTCAGTAGATTTCAACAAATCTTTGCTAAAATTTACGCAAGGTATTTAAAAATAACCTGTGTTTTCTAATCATTGCCAAGTTTCTGCAGTGTCACAGAAACAAAAGTAAAATGTGAGAACGTTTGTATCAATAGGGTGGTGTGGGTCTCTGATGATATCAGCTGTCTTCTTCAGGCAATGCTTCCTGTAGATCCCTTCGATGGTGGGGAGGTCAATATCTCTGATGGTCCAGGCAATGCCCACCACTTTCAGCAGCCACCTTAATTCCTGAGTTACCGAACCAAGACTTGATGCAATCAGTCAGTATGCTCTCTACTGTACTCAGTAGTTTGAGTATTCGGCAACAGGGGGAATCTCCACAAACTTCTCAGGAAGCAGAGGCGGTGATGAGCTTTGTTTGTGATTTGCAGAGATATGCACGCCCAGGAACAGTTTGAAGCTCTTGACTCTCTTCACCTCCACCCCCGTCAATGAAGACAGGACTGTGGATCCATGGCTGTTCCTTCTTTTAAGTCAACGATCGGCTACTGGTCTCATTTAATGTGTAGGAGGGAACTGCAGGTGCCGGTTTACACCATAGACATAAAGTGCTGGAGTAACTCAGGCAGCATCCGTGGAGAGAAGGAATGGGTGACGTTCGTCTCGAGACTCGACTTCAGACTCGGTCTGAAATTCTGACACCATTCAGATGATTCCTGTACTCTGACTCGCTGCTAGCCTCCATTCGTCCAACAATGGTGGTAACATCAGATGGCGTCGGACCTACGTCTGGCCGGTATAGAGAGGGGGAGAGTAGATCGAGGAGAGCGAGCAGGCAGCCTGGAGGTGCTCCTGTGCAGATGGCCATCCAGGAGGAAGTGTTGTCACCGATGCACACGGACTTAACGATGCACACGAAGATTTAATAGGAACCCAATGAGCAAGCTTTTTACACTTCTGGGGAGAAGGCAGGAGAATGGGGTTAGGAGGGAGAGATAGATCAGCCATGATTGAATGGCAGAGTAGTCTTGATGGGCCGAATGGCCTAATTCTACTATTCCTTATGACCACATTCCCCAATGATGTTTTGTGGGGACCCTTGAAGAGTTTCGGCCCGAAACATTGCCTATTTCCTTCGCTCCATAAATGCTGCTGCACCCGCTGAGTTTCTCCAGCACTTTTGTCTACCTTTGAGTTTAAATTCTGTGGCTGCCCTAGTAAGAACTGAACTCATCACCACATCAATGGTCCTAAAGAATAGCTACTAGCTCAGCAAGGTAACACTCCTGCAACCTTTCTCCAACTCTTTATCAACATTATACCCGGCACTTTGCTGGGCATCCATTTTTTAATTAGAGTCAGAGTCATACAGCCTGCAGTCATGTCCTTCGGTCCAACCTGCCCATGCCGATCAACATGCCCCTCTACCTTAGTCCAACCTGGCTGTGTTTGACCCATATCCCTCTAAACATTTCCTATCCACATACCTGTTCAAATGTATTTTTAAACGTTGTGATAGTACCTGCCTCAACTACCTCCTCCGGCAGCTCGCTTCATATGAAGGGTCTCGACCCGAAACGTCACCCATTCCTTCTATCCAGAGATGCCGCCTATCCCGCTGAGTTACTCCACCATTTTGTGTCTACCTTTTGTCATAAGGAATAGTAGAATTAGGCCATTCGGCCCATCAAGTCTACTCCGCCATTCAAACATGGCTGATCTATCTCTCCCTCCTAACCCCATTCTCCTGCCTTCTCCCCAGAAGTGTAAAAAGGTTGCTCATGGGGTTCCTATTAAATCATTCCCCCCTCACCTCCCCTTAAACCTATGTCCTCTGGTTCATGATGCCCCTACTCTGGGTAAAAGACTGTGCATTTACCCGAGCTATTCCTCTCATCATCTTGTACATCTCTATAAGATTACACATAATCCTCCTATACTCCAAGGAATAAAGTCCCAAATTACATATAACGATGCCTTCGTTCAAATACAGTAATCCAAATTAATCGAGGACTATCTTTCAAAAGAACTGTATTCATGACCAACACAGAAGTGTCAGGTCATGCTCACCCTTGAACATGCCGCTGCACATTTGATGTCGCAAAAAATACAAGATGACTCACAGAAAACGATCAAAAGCCTGAAGAAAGGTACAGAGAACATAGCATAGTACAGCAAAGGAACAATGCCCATGTCGAACATGATGTCAAGTTAAGCTGACCTCCTGTATCTTCATGTGACCCATACCCCATCCATATCTAAGTGTAGGAAAGAACTGCAGATGCTGGTTTAAATCGAAGGTAGACACAAACTGCTGGAGTAACTCAGCGGGACAGGCAGCATCTCTGGAGAGAAGGAATGGGCGACATTTCGGGTCGAGACCCTTCTTCAGACTGATGTCAGGGGAGTGCGCGGGGCAAAGACAGAATGTAGTCGGAGACCGTAATCCCCTAAAATGCCACAAATAAGATGCGAGATGCACTTTAAAGGAATAAAATGAGGTAGAGGGGTTTAGGGTGGAAAGGACAGTTGAAGATCCAGCCGGCAAAACGAAGAGCAAATTATTTTGGAGGATAATCAAGAAACCAGAATTGGAGAAACACTAGTATCGTATTATAGATCAAAGGGTATTATGTACGGGTAATATAATATTGAAGGATATTATCTACGGGCAAAGCCAATGTTGATTTGAAACATAGGTAAGAATATTAGTACTGGAAATGCAATGGTGATAATGTAAATAGCATTTTCGCAAATTGGACAAAAGCTATTTTTAATGACAAGTATAGGAAAGGCAAATTGAGGGGTTATTATCAGATTCATACTGCACAGAAACAGGCCCTTCAGCCTAACCTGTCCATGCTGACCATGATGCCCCACCTCAGCTCATCCCACCTGCTTGCATTTAGCCCATATCCCTCTAAACCGTTTCTATCCATGTACCTAATATGTATCTATGTATCCATGTATCTATCTAAAGTGTCAGTGCCAAAGTGTGTTGGACCAGTCCAATTTTAACAGTTGATGGGATTAGCCAGGACTAGAAAAGAACATGTAGGAAGGAACTGCAGATGCTGCTTTACACCGAGGATAAGACACAAATTGCTGGAGTAACTCAGCGGGATAGACAGACCCTTCTTCTCGATCCGAAACGTCGCCAGAGACGCTGCCTGTCCCGCTGAGTTGCTCCAGTATTTTGTGTCTATCGTCTAGAAATGAATATTATGGTGGAAAAGGGCCATCTTAGTGATGGTATGGTTATCTCCACAGAAGCTGCTTCAAGATCAAACACGACACCCATTAGGAAGTGAGTACACAGCTGAAATTTTAAAAATTAACACCAAATAATTGCACGGTCTTTTTTACCTTGTGTTAGACGTCAAACTGCGTTGAGTTTAAACAGTGAATTAAAATTTACAATCACAGAGAATGATATAACGATCAGCTACAAAATGCGTATCATGTTGAATTAACCTGCTGTCTACTTACAGGAACAATAAGTCCTTGCCAATAGAATACATTTGTTTCATCCACTAGGATATTACGAAAATTCTTCATTCTAGTCTTGCGGATTTCTTCAAGTTCCTACGAAAATAAAAAACAACGGTAGAATACAGAGAACTCTTCCACAGCAGAGTATTCAGGGACTGATCGGAGCGGACCCGTCCCATTGCCCGAACACATTGCCCGCACTGTGCCCCTTGAGTGCAGAGAGGATTAAGGTGACCATCCCAGCCTTCTGTGAAGCTGAGCAAGTCACAGCAGAAGACCAGGTCTGACGTTGTGCATTCTGGCAGTGTGCAAGCCCTGTGATGACTAATTATAATCCAAGGTCTTTCAACTTGAACACACTCAAGTAACTTCAAACTAAAACTAATTAGAAACACCTTAAAAATCAAATTGATAGAAATATAAATATGCCACACACCTACCTACACTTACTTTTTATTGAGCTACTGAGCAGTTTAAGTAGTTTATTTTGCTTCAAATCACAGCATAGGATCTAGAGTGGTTACAAGACAGAGGACAATTCGACCAAGTGCTACAAAATGGAATCAAAGGGTCAGCATGATCATAGTGGGCCAAAGGACCTGTTTCTATGCGGTTTGACCCTAGAATTGCTGGAGTTTTGGATGTTAATTGAATTGGGGGGGGGGGATAGGATAGGGGAAAAAAATGTTCAAAAAACTGCTTCATTTATACTCAGGGATATCACTGTCAGCTGGAGTATTACTATCAACAAATCATGATACAGAGGAACAAATATATACCATGGACCAATGTATAGGAAGGAACTGCAGATGCTGGTTTGCACCGGAGATAACCACTAAAGTGCTGGAGTACCTCAACGGGTTAGACAGCATCTCTGGAGATAGAAACATAGAAAATAGGTGCAGGAGTAGGCCATTCGGCCCTTCGAGCCTGCACCGCTATTCAATATGATCATGGCTGATCATCCAACTCAGTATCCTGTACCTGCCTTCTCTCCATACCCCCTGATCCCTTTAGCCACAAGAGCCACATCTAACTCCCTCTTAAATATAGCCAATGAACTGGCCTCAACTACCTTCTGTGGCAGAGAATTCCAGAGATTCACCACTCTCTGTGTGAAAAATGTTTTCCTCATCTCGGTCCTAAAAGATTTCCCCCTTATCTTTAAACTGTGACCACTTGTTCTGGACTTCCCCAACATCGGGAACAATCTTCCTGCATCTAGCCTGTCCAACCCCTTAAGAATTTTGTAAGTTTCTATAAGATCCTGCCTGTCCCGCTGCGTTACGCCAGCAGTTTTGGGTCTATCTACCATGGAACTATATTTTGTTTAATTTAGAGATACAGCTCAGAAACAAGCCCTTCTGGGTTCATGCCCACCAGCGATCCCCACACACTAACACTAGCCTACACACACCAGGGACAATTTACAATTACACCAAGCAGATTAACCTGCAAACCTAAAATAGACGCAAAATGCTCAGCGGGACAGGCAGCATCTCTGGATAGAAGGATTGTCCTACACAATCTACAAACCTGTACGTCCTTGGAGTGTGAGAGGAAACCGGAGATCATTCAAACACCGTACAGAAAGCACTCGTAGTCAGGATCGAACCCGGGGTCTCTGGCGCTGTAAGGCAGCAACTCTACTGCTGCCCTTATATACTTATTCTGGTAGAAACAAGAACTGATAATGCTAGTTTACACAAAAAGACACAGAGTGATGGAGTAACTCAGCGGGTTAGGCAGTATCGCTGGAGAACATGGATAGGTGATCGGGACACTTTTTCATACTCATTCTTTCACTGCTCCTTCCTGTTTTCTAGCACCTTGGATTGTCTTGCTTACTGAAATATGCAATTACAAAATGTACTTTCATAACAGATAACATCCTCACTGACTCGCTCGCATCCCTGGCCCATAATCACTCAAAATGGAGGAGCTTTCAAGACACATTGAGAACCCTGAATCCGTTTATTGGGAGCAGTCAAAGTTCTGGCGTAAATGGCAGATGAGGCACACCACCTCACCATCTACACAACCTTCTGCTGAGTCCAATATGTATGGCAGAGTCTGTGAGATTCGCACTAGCCACAAGGCAACTCAGGAAACAATCCTCAATATGTAGGGCGGCACGGTGGCGCAGCGGCAGAGTTGCTGCCTTACAGCGCCAGAGACTCGGGTTCGATCCTGACAGCGGGTGCTGTCTGTACGGAATTTGTACGTTCTCCCCGTGACCTGCGTGGGTTTTCTCCGGGTGCTCCGGATTCCTCTCACACTCCAAAGGCGTGCAGGTTTGTAGGTTAATCGGCTTGGTATAATAGTAAATTATCCCTTTAAGAAGGAACTGCAGATGCTGGTAAGATCGAAGATAGACACAAAATGCTGGAGTAACTCAGCAGGTGAGGCAGCATCTATGGAGAGAAGGAATGGGTGAAACATCGCCCATTCCTTCTCTCCATAGATGCTGCCTCACCCGCTGAGTTACTCCAGCATTTTGTGTCTTCCTGTAAATTATCCCTAGTGTGTGTGGGATAGCGTTAGTATGCGGGGATCGTTGGTCGGTGCGGACTCGGTGGGCCTCGCTGTTTCCTCGCTGCATCTCTGAAGTATACTAAACTAAATGTAAAAGACTCATATTAGAGATAAGCAATGAGTTAGCACAAGAGTAGTGATCTGTTGAGCAACCTCACGCTGCAAGGCAGCAACTCTACCGCTGCGCCACCGTGCCAGTATTGTTGACATTCCTGCTGTTAAGATTAGCTGCTGCTGCTAAAATTTCCTGCTGCTGTTAAAATAAACTGTGGTGGAATGGTAAAAAAAAGTTTGAATGTTTGCTTTGTTTGTAATGTATATTTAGGGAAAGAAAAGTTAAATTCACCACCATTCTGGAAAACTAAACACCCTACACTTATCTCACCCTGTCTAATCTTTGGGTGGGGTCAATTTCCCTGTAGAAACATAGAAAATACGTGCAGGAGTAGGCCATTCGGCCCTTCGAGCCAGCACCGCCATTCAATATGATCATGGCTGATTATGCAAAATCTGTACCCCGATCTGGCTTTTTTCCCCATATCACTTGTTCCCTTAGCCCTAAGAGCTAAATCTAATGGGCCTGTCCCACTTAGGTGATTTTTTAAGCGACTGCCAGCGACTAGGACAATGGAATTCACCGATCAACCTACATTAACCTGGCGACAACCTACGACAGCACTTACGACAGCCCAAATATTCGCCACTGTCGTCGAAATTTGTTCAGCATGTTAAAAAAATTTCGACAGTCGCCTAAAAAATTGGGACAGGCCCATAACATCCAGTGAACCAGTAAGTCAGGGATCAATCAGTCTTTCTGGTGTGTATACCAATGGTATATATGTGCACCATGACACGTGTGGCTATCCGAGTCATAGAGTGATACAGTGTGGAAACAGGCCCTTCGGCCCAACTTGCACACACCGGCCGACATGTCCCAGCTACACTAGCCCCACCTCCTAGCATTCCTGCATTTCCTCTGGAAATTTAGTGTATCAAAATTCAATGCTGCATATCTGCGGTGGTGTGAATGCAAAGGAACGCGATTCAAATTTGTTGCCATTTATTATCTACACATGCTGTTGTGGAATTCCCCCCCCACCCCCCCCCCCCACCTTGTTCTTTGCACACAATGATTAATTTACTTATCTTTCCTTCTGCGCAAAACGCAAGAACTTTGAATCTTATATAAACAAAGAAACCTCTTTGGAGGATTGGGTCCTGCATTGGAAGGCAATGGTGAGGAAGGTCAATTAGAGGAGAACCCCACCATTCAGTTTCCACTGCGAAACAACGTGGGATTATGACAGTGGTCTGTAAACTGTTCATAAATTATAGGAGTAGAATTAGGCCATTCGGCCCATCGCGTCTAATCCGCCATTCAATCATGGCTGATCTCTGCCTCCTAATCCCATTTTCCTGCCTTCTCCCCTTGACACCCGTTCTAATCAAGAATTTGTCAATCTCTGCCTTAAAAATATTCACTGACTTGGCCTCCGCAGCCGTCAGTGGCAATGAGTTCCACAGATTAACTACCCTCTGACTAAAGAAGTTCCTCCTCACCTCCTTTCTAAAAGAGCGCCCTTTAGACAATAGACAATAGATGCCGGGGTAGGCCATTTGGCTCTTCGAGCCAGCACCGCCATTCAATGTGATCATGGCTGATCATCCCCAATCAGTACCCCGTTCCTGCCTTCTCCCCATATCCCCTGACTCCGCTATTTTTAAGAGCCCTATCTAGCTCTCTCTTGAAAGCATCCAGAGAACCTGCCTCCACCGCCCTCTGAGGCAGAGAATTCCACAGACAGGCAGAGAATTCTACAGACAATTCTGAGGCTATGACCTCAGGTCCTGGATGGACTCTCCCACCAGTGGAAACATCCTTTCCACATTCACTCTATCTATGCCTTTCATTATTCTGTACGTTTCAAGGTTTACAAGGTTGTTGCCAGGACTAGAGGGTGTGATCTACAGGGAGAGGTTGAGTAGGCTGGGACTATTCCTTGGAGCGCAGGAGGATGAGGGGTGATCTTATAAGTAGTCTAAAATCATGAGAGAAATAGATTGGGTAGATGCACAGAGTCTCTTGCCCAGAGTAAGTGAATCGAGGACCAGAGGGCATAGGTTCACGGTGAAGGGAAAATGATTTAATAAAGATCTGAGGGGTCACTTTTTCACACAAAGAGTTGATGTACACAAGTATTCTTGGATAGTTATAGCACAGTGCCTCCAAAGGCAGCATCTGTGGAGCTTGGAGTTTGGTTGGTAAGGGACTTGTAGGATTAGAGCAGTGCTAGAATTAAGTTATTTTAGTTTAGTTAGAGATTCAGCGTGGAAACAGGCCCTTCGGCCCACCGGGTCCACACCGACTAGCGATCCCCACATTATACACTATGCTACACCCACTAGGGACAATTTTTACATTTACCAAGCCAATTAACCCACAAACCTGTATGTCTTTGGAGTGTGGGAGGAAACCGGAGCAACTGGAGAAAACCCACACTGGTCATAGGGAGAACGTGCAAACTCTGTGCGGACAGCACCCGTAGTAATGATCGAACCCGTGCCTCTGGTGCTGTGAGGCAGCAACTCGGCCCCTGTTATGCTCAACACAATGTTATGACAGATCAGGCTATCCTTATATTTAGGAAGGAACTGCAGATGCTGGAACAATCGAAGGTAGACAAAAATACTGGAGAAACTCAGCGGGTGAGGCAGCATCTATGGAGCAAAGGAATGGGTGGCGTTTCGGGTCGAGACCCTGCTGAAGAAGTTTCTCAAGCATTTTTGTCTACCTTAGGCAATCCTTATACCTCACTTTGGACAAGTAGAATTCTAATGTAAATGTGACCTCAAATGGCATACACACTGCTGATATTCTGTAAATGTCACGGTACAACTTTAAATGTCACTACTGTGTTGGCATTTTGACAAATACAGAACTTCCTTGAAACCAATGACATGCTATATAAATTTCAACTGCACACCGAACGTTGCAAACTTTGCAATGTACTGGCACTTGAAATGGTTTTCACCTTGCAAGACAGGTGCATCAATTTCCAAATAATAAAAGTTGGATGTCCTCAGCAAGTTACATGTTGTGGACTGTGGTGATATTGAATAAACTAAGCCCTCGTCATCCACAAAATTGTAAATCCATAATATGTAGGTAGGGACTGCACATACTGGTTTACACCATAGACACAAAATGCTGGTGGAACTCAGCGGGTCAGGCAGCATCTCTGGAGAAAAGGAATAGGTGACGTTTTGGGTCAAGATCCTTCTTAAGACTGAGAGTCAGGGGGAGAGGGAAACAAGAGGTATGAAAAGGTGCAAAACAAAGCTTAGAAACATAGACAATAGGTGCAGGAGTAGGCCATTCGGCCCTACGAGCCAGCACCGCCATTCAATATGATCATGGCAGATAGATAGATAGATAGATCATGGCTGATCATCCTAAATCAGTACCCTGTTCCTGATTTCTCCCCATATCCCTTGATTCCGTTCGCCCGAAGAGCTCTATCTAACTCTCTCTTGAAAACATCCAGTGAACATCCATCCATCGAATGGCTTCTGTGGCAGAGAATTTCAGACACAACTCTCTGGGTGAAAAATCAGAGCCGGCAACGATGGCTCAGGAAAAATTGAGTCCACAATAGTTTATTGTTGGTGATGGAAGAGGTGATAACGAAGGGATTCTAGCAAGACGACTAGGGTGGGGGAGGGACAAAATGCAAGGATTACTTGAAGTTGGAGAAATCAAATTCATACAGCTGGGTGGTAAGCTGCCCAAGCAAAATATGAGATGCTGTTCCTCCAATTTGTGTGTGGCCTCACTCTGACAGTGGAGGAGGCCCAGGACAGAAAGGTCAGTGTGGGAATGGGAGGGAGAGTTAAAATGTTTGGCAACTGGGAGATGGTGTAGGCCGAGACTGATTGAGCGTAGGTGTTCAGCAAAAGGATCGCCCAATCTGCACTTGGTCTCGCCGATACATAGGAGGACGTTGCCAGGACTAATGGGTCTGAACTATAGGGAGAGGTTGAGCAGGCTGGGTTTCTATTCCTTGGAGCGCAGGAGGATCTTATAGAGGTGTATAAAATCATGAGAGGAATAGATCGGGTAGATGCGCAGAGTCTCTCGCCTAGAGTAGGGGAATCGAGGACCAGAGGACATAGATTCAAGGTGAAGGGGAAAGGGGGAAGGGGAAACACTGCCCAGTCCATCATCGGCTCTGACCTCCCTTCCATCGAGGGGATCTATCGCAGTCACTGCCTCAAAAAGGCTGGCAGTATCATCAAGGACCCACACCATCCTGGCCACACACTCATCTCCCTGCTACCTTCAGGTAGAAGGTACAGGAGCCTGAAGACTGCAACGTCCAGGTTCAGGAATAGCTACTTCCCCACAGCCATCAGGCTATTAAACTCGGCTCGGACAAAACTCTGAACATTAATAGCCCATTATCTGTGATTTGCACTTCATCAGTTTATTTATTCATGTGTGTCTATATTTATATAATGGTATATGGACACACTGATCTGTTCTGTAGTCAATGCCTACTATGTTCTGTTGTGCTGAAGCAAAGCAAGAATTTCATTGTCCTATCAGACACAAGACAATAAACTCTCTTGAATCTCTTGAGATTTAATAGGAATCTGAGGGGTAAGTCCAGAAGGCAGGTGGGGAAAGGGTCCCGGGTTCAGAGGTGACGTGAGGAAGAATTCTGTTTCACCCAGAGTGTGTTGGAAATCTGGAATGGAATTCCTAACGGGGTGGTGGAGGCATGGACTCTCACATGTATTGTCTCCCTGCTGACTGGTTAGCACAAAATAAAAGCTTTTCACTGTACCTTGGTACACATGTCAATCTCAATCTGGAGAAGGGTCTCGACCCGAAATGTCACCCATTCCTTCTCTCCAAAGATGCTGCCAGTCCCTCTGAGTTACACCAGCTTTTTGTGTCTAAACTAAACTGAAGCGAACACAATACTTAAATATCTAAACAAGCTATTGAAGTGTTACGGTATAGGTGGTGTAAAGCAGGATTAGTACCCGATGGGCCAAAGGATTCATTTCTATGTGTAGGAAAGAACTGCAGATGCTGGTTTAAATCGAAGGCAGATACAATATGCTGGAGAAACTCAGCAGGACAGGCAGCAACATCTCTGGAGAAAAGGAACGGGTGACGTTTCGGGTCGAGACCCTTCTTCAGACTGAGATTGAGATTGTCACGTGTGCCCATCTCTATGCTCTATGACTATGATTTATAAATGGCATTACAACGTGTACCCCATGAAGCTACAGCAATATTTCAAAAAGGAACTGGAATATAGCACAATCAAGAATTAAAATTGAAACTAACTTGTTGCGTACTACTTTACCAATGCTGAATTTTAATCAAGTGTTTCTTTTAAAAGCACACAAAAGAAACCACTGAATTAAAATTTGAGTGCAGATATTACCATCATACACTGAGCTGTCAGTATCTTCATACCAGGATTAATTTAAGACATTAAAATGGAAACATATTTTCCATTATTAGGTTCTCCAATAGACTGGGCCATATATTTACCAAAATTATTTCATTCATTGATGTCTCACAGCGATTAGTATTACCTCATGCTCACTACTCTTGCCTGACCGAACAATTGTCATGCATTTCATAATATCTACCCCAAGAGTCTATTCACTTTGAACTTACAAATTAAAAGAGGTATGATTTATGACAACGTTAGTATATATTTTTAATGGAAGAGACAGCAGCGGCCATCGAGTGCCAGATGACATTGCACGAAGGTTGTGCAAGGTAAAGTGGGGCTGCATAATCATAATGGTCTCCAGCAGTGGATGCAATCTTTAAATGGAGGCACTGTTGACTTTTACACGAGTGTTCTTGGATGGTTATAGCACAGTACCTCCAAAGGCAGCATCTATGGAGCATGGAGTTTGGCTAGCAAGGGACTTGTAGGATTAGGGCAACAGTGATAGAATTAAGTAGTTTAGTTTAGAGATACAGCACGGAAACAGGCCCTTCGGCCCACTGGGTCCGCGCTGACCAGCGATCCCCGCACATTAACACTATCCTACATCCACTTGGGACATTTTTTACTTTTACCAAACCAATTAACCTACAAACCTGTACGTCTTTGGAGTGTGGGAGGAAATAGAAAATCTCGGAGAAAACCTATGCAGGTCACAGGGAGAACGTACAAACGCAGTACAGACAGCGCCCGTAGTCGGGATCGAGCCAGTGTCTCCAGCACTGCATTCGCTGTGAGGCAGCAACTCTACCGCTGGGCCACCGTGCTGCCGGCAATATTCCAACCATTTTACGTTAGGGCAGGTGATGTGTGGCGACTGTAGAGGGTGGGAGTGGATGGAAACCACTGCTGACAATATCTGCAGTAAGTGCTTGCCCTGGAGTTGATGAGCCTGGGGGGTGGGAATGGTGATGGTGGGGGTTGGGGTGAGGGAAGAGGGGGTTTTGTGGCTGCTTTATTCCAAGAGGCAGTCACGAGTACAGCTCGGGAATGCTGTGTCTTTAGACTTGAGAGATAAAGCGGGTAAACAGGCCCTTCGGCCCATCGAGTCTGTGACGACCGGCGATCACCCTGTAGACAAGCACTGTCCTAAGCACGAGGGACAATTTACAATTATACAGAAAACAATTAACCTGCAAACTTGTACGTCTTTGAGATTTGGGAGGAAACTGGAGCACCCAGAGCAAACCCACGCGGTCACAGGGAGAACACGTCTACTAAGTCAGTACAGACAGCACCCATAGTCGGAATCGAACACGGGTCTCTGGCGCTGTGAGGCAGCAACTCTACCGTTGTGCCACCGCGCCGCCCCCATCGTGTCGTCACCCCATTGCTGGGATAAAGGCATCTCTTCCGAAATGGAGAGGGGGACGGATGCAGGAGGGGAGATTCCAGTTGCGATGGTCCACGTGGATGGAAACCAATGGCAATTTCAACTTCCAAATTGAAAGTATGACTGATGGCATTAACAAATCTTTGATGGAAGTGGCAGCACCAGCTGCCAAATTACAGTGAAGGTCATGCAAGATGAATTTAACTTATATAATCATTGTGGACAAAGCACGTAGTTCTGCTGAGAGCGTAGACGCAGCCAGGATCCACATTAAAACGCTGGACAGCCTCTGCTTCACTATGTGAGCCAGTTAACCAGCAAGGAATAATTGAGATCAGAGAATGTATGGCTCAGCGATTTAATAAAGAAGGGGGTCCGAGTGAGGTAGTTGATGGGAATGGGGTAAGAGGGGAAATTCTGAACGCTAAAGGGAATTGAGCAAGGCAATAGTGTCGTGGAGCAAGAAGGGTCTCCACCAGAAATGTCACCCATTCTTTCTCTCCAGAAATGCTGCCTGTCCCGCTGAGCTACTCCAGCATTTTGTGCCTATTTTCGGTGTAAAGCAGCGCCTGCAGTTCTGTGCAGCAAATATAGACAATAATTAGCAAGGGACATTGCACAAATATATAAGAGTATACCTCAAATGATCTTCAAGGGAAGGGAATATTGGTACAAAGATGGAATTGAAGGCCCTTTAACTGAATGTGCAGCATAACAATGGAAGCGACTTAATGACAAGCAGAAATGGGAAGAATGTAATAGCATTACAGACTCGTGGTTACAAAGCGACAAAGCTTGGGAGTTAAATATTCCAGCAGGTTTAGTTTAATTTAGTTTACTATTGTCACAAAATAAAATCTGCTGGAGTATTTAATTCCCCAGTTTTGCCGATTTGCAAACATGTTTCTGTCGTGCTATTAGATTGGGCTAGCAAAATGGATTAAGAGGAGAGCAGTTCATTTTACATAGGATTAAGGCAGTAGAGGGGCTGATGGTACAATGGGTTAATTGAGAGGCTGATGTTCATCCTGAATGGTGTGTCGAGACCTCAGGGTCATTGTCTCAAGACAAGGATAGATGAGAATGGGCTACGGCAGTTCAGATGTTGTGTTTGCGCAAGACTGAGATCAATAGATTTTTAGATATGATTATGGGAATCCGGAGATCTGAGGTTAGTAGGGAAGAATAATGAAGGCGAAAGATGAGATGCTGTGATGAAGTGCTTCGAGAGGTTGGTTATGATGCAAATCAACTGCTACCTTAGTGATGGCCTCATCGTAAGTGATGGCCTCATCATAGAGGGTGTAAAGACAAACTGCAGATTCTGGTTTAAACCAAAGATAGACACAAAATGCTGGAGTAACTCAGCGGGACAGGCAGCGTCTCTGGAGAGAAGGAATGGGCGACGTTTCGGATCTGAAGAAGGGTCTCAACCCATAACGTCGCCAATTCCTTCTCTCCAGAGATGCTGCCTGTCCCGCTAAGTTACTCCGGTATTTTGTGTCTACCTTCAACACAGTGGATGGTGGGTGTATGGAACAAGCTGCCAGATGAGGTAGTTGAGACAGGGACTATCCCAACGTTTAAGAAACGGTTCAACAGGTAAATGGATAGGACAGGTTTGGAGGGATACGAATCAAATGTGGGCAGGTGGGACTAGTGTACGTGGGACATGTTGGCCGGTGAGGGCAAGTTGGGCTGAAGAGTCGGTTTCCAGTGACAGAAATAATAATTCTACTCATGATATGCGCTCTTGTAAAAGTTCACAGGCAGGTGCGGCAAGTGATGCTGGGTTGGGTCCCAGCATCACACGGGAGGCCAGTGGGGTGGGGGGGAGGGGGCTTTCTGGAGCGTTAGTATGGGTGTTGTGGGCTGAAGGTACTGGTTTCCAGAGGGCTAGTATGGACATTGTGGGCCGAATGGATTCTTGGGCTGGTGGCTCGGTCACTCAAGCCTGTTGTGCTGGCAGCTCACTCACTCACGGCTGGTGGGCTGGCAGTTGACTTGCGGCTATTCCTTGAAATTCCATTTCAAGCAGGGCGCAAGGCCACCAAATTCAAGTGCAGTTTCTTACCACTTCAAGAAGGATGCAAGGCCACTAAAGATAGCGAGTCGTGACCTCTCCCTCCTCCATCTTGCAGAGACTGAGCCACGCCCACAATTCTGGGTTTTATAGTCCCTCCCCCTTCCACCAGAAGGGGCGTGGCCTTCATGCCGTGATTGAGCGAATCTCAACATTTTTTAAACACTAATAACTCTTTTATTTTTCATCAATGGGAAAAATCCTCTGCACCTGATGAGCTGAGGGGGACCCTGAGTAAGATGGCCAAAAATCACAGCCGTAGGTGATAGCATTTTTTCTAAAATCAATTAAATTAGTTCTTTCCTGAGATGGGAGGATTGTCCTATCATGGGCTGCTGAAGATAAAATAGACTAGATATATCTTCCTATTAATACATATGCATCCAGGGAGAGGAGAGGGTGCTTGACTGGATAGACATGAAGATGTTTTCCATCTCGAACGAGGGGTAACAGTTATAAAGGTAAGGTGGTGGCCATTTAACATTTCAAGATCCCCTCATAGTGTGAATCACGAAATTTTCTACCTTAGTGGGTTGCAGAGGTTAGACCACTGAGGATATTCAAAGAAGTAGATGACATTTTGAAAGGTCAGAAGTGAGGGGAACTAGCACAGATGGACATAATCATATAGAATGTTGGGCAAGATGGCCTACCCCTGTTCCTATTTTCTGATGTTATTACTATGAATAAATATTTATAATAATTCTTATGTTATTATTATGAATTAGAAACACCAGTTATAGTCACACAGCATAGAAACGGGCCCCTCAGCCCAACCTGCCCATGCCGACCAACATGTTCCATCTACACTAGTCCCTCCTGCCTGTGTTTGTCCCATATCGCACTAAACCTTCCTATCCATGTGTAGGAAGGAACTGCAGATGCTGGTTTAAACTGAAGATAGACAACTCAGCAGGACAGGCAGCATCTCTGGATAGAAGGAATGGGCGACGTTTCGGGTCGAGACCCTTCCTCAAACCCGAAACGTCACCCATTCCTTTTCTCCAGAGATGCTGTCTGATCCGCTGAGTTACTCCAGCATTTTGTGTCCCTCTTCGGTTTAAACCAGCACCTGTAGTTCCTTCCTACACGTCTAGATCCTCCAAGTTCAATAAGACCTTGCACCTCCTTAACCTGTATCATTAGAGGCAAATCACTTCCTATCAATTGTAAAAATCGTCAATTATGAAAATAATGTGCTTGTACCATCTCTGAGCAAAAGCCAGCAAGGATTCTGCTCAATAAAACACAGAATTGGGCAGTGTCAGGCGTTGGAATTGTGAGATCAATCCCAAGTGAGATACAGAAGGGTGGGAGAACTGGGAAGACGATGCACATAAACTGTTAAAAAAACGACCTCTGAAGGAACTCCCTGTTTAGCCTGGGGTTAATAACGGTATTAGGTATCGGCATTGAATAACGGACTGATTATAGCAGGTGTATGCTGGCCTCGGCAGTATTTCCCGGCCTCGGCAGTATTTCCCTGGAAAGCCGCAGTGAGGGGAGGTTGGTGAAAGGAAAGACAGGGGGACGAGGGGAGGATTATTTTGGCTGCGATGAGTGGTGGAAATGCTGAGTCAAACTGGGAGATAGGGGGGGGGGTCCCACCACTCTGGTCTTGGCCCCGGGCTGGGGAAGGGAGGGAGTGGGGGGAGAGAGGAGTGGGAGGAGAGAGGGGAGTGGGGAGCGAGGGGAGGGGACGGGGGAGAAGGGAGGGGGGAGAGAGGGGAGGGGGGAGGGAGAGAGGGGAGGGGGGAGGGAGCGAGGGGAGGGGGGAGCGAGGGGAATGGGGAGGAGGGGAATGGGGAGGAGGGGGGGAGGGAGGGGAGGGGGGAGGGAGGGAGGGGGAGAGGGGAAAGGGGGAAGGGAGGGGGGAGGAGGGGGAGGGGGGAAGAGGGGGGAAATGAAGGGAGGGTGGAAGATAAGGGAGGGGGAGGGAAAGGGAGGGGGAGAAGGGGGAAAGGAAGGGAGGGGGAAAGTGAAGGGAGGGGTGGAGGGGGGAAGGGAAGGGAGGGGGAGAGGGGGGAAGGGAAGGGAGGGGGGAGAGGCGGGGGAAGGAAAGGGAGGTGGGAAAGGAAGGGAGGGGGGGGAAGGAAGGGAGGGGGAGAAGGAAGGGAGGGGGCGGGGGGGAAGTGAAGGGAGGGGGGAAGGGGGAGGGGGGAGAAGGGCGGGGGGAGAAGGCAGGGAGGGGAGAATGGAAATGGGAGGGGGAGACGGGAAGGGAGGGGGAGAGGGGAAGGGAGGGGGAGAGATGGGAAGGGAGCTGGGAGAGGGGGGAGGGAAGGGAGGGGGGAAGAGGTTAGGGGAGGGGGAAGGACGAGGAGGGGGGGGGAGAAGGGAGGGGGAGGGGGGAGGAGGGAGGGGGAAGGAGGAGGGGGGGAGGGGAGGGGGGGAAGGGAGGGGGGGAGGGGAGGGGAGGAAGGAAAGGGGGGGAAGGAAGGAGGAAGGTGGGGAAGGAGGGGGGGAAGGGAGGGGGGAAGGGGTATGGGGGGTAAGGGGAAGGGGAGGGGGGAAGTGGGAAGGGAGGGGGGAGCGAAGGGGAGAAAGAGAGGGGGGGAGAGCGGAGGAAGGGAGGGGAGAGAGGGGGGGAGGGGAGGGGAGAGAAGGGGGGGGGGAGGGGAGGGAAGAGAGGGGGGAGGGGAGGGAAAGAGAGGGGGGGGGAGGGAGGGAAGATGAGGGGGGAGGGGGGGGAGGGGAGAAAGAGAGGGGGGGAAGGGGGGGAGGGAAGAGAGAGGGGGGGAGGGGAGGGGAAGAGAGGGGGGGATAGGGGAGGGGAAGAGAGGGGGGAGGGGAGGGGAGGGGAGGGAAAGAGAGGGGGGAGGGGAGGGGAAGAGAGGGGGGGAAGGGAGGGGAAGAGAGGGGGGGGGGGCGGTGAGAGGGGGGGAAGGATGGGGAAGAGAGGGGGGGAAGGGAGGGGAAGAGAGGGGGGGAGGGGAGGGGAAGAGAGGGGGGAAGGGAGGGGAGGGGAAGAGATGGGGGGAAGGGAGGGGAAGAGAGGGGGGGAAGGGAGGGGAAGAGAGGGGGGGAAGGAGGGGGAAGGAAGGGAGGGGGGAAAGGAAGGGAGGGGGGAAAGGAAGGGGGGAAGAGGAGGGGGGAAGGGTAGGGGGGTAAGGGAAGGGGAGGGGGGAAGGGGAAGGGAGGGGAGGGGAGGGGGGAAAGGAAGGGGGGAAGAGGGGGGGGGGAAGGGTAGGGGGGTAAGGAAGGGAAGGGAGGGGGGAAGAGGGGTTGGGGGTGGAAGAGAGGGGGGAAGGGGGGGGTGGAAGAGAGGGGGGAAGGGGGGGGTGGAAGAGAGGGGGGGAAGGGTAGGAGGAGGGAAGGGAGGGGGAAGAGGAGGGGAGCAAGGAGAGGGGGGGAAGGGAGGGGGAGGGGCCCGCGTTGGTGGAGCCGCGGTGACCGGCCCAACGAGGCCGGGCCTCAACTCTCTCCCCGCATCCTCTCTCCAGCCGCGGCGCATGTTCGGCCCTCAGATCGTCCTCGCTCCTCTCTCCCCGCATCACCATCACCGTCATCTCTCTCTCTCTCTCCCCGGCCCGGGGCCTGGCCGTCCCTCACACCCCGCTCCCCTCACTCTGTCTGCCCCCCGCCCCTCACCATCCCCCCCCCCCCCCCCCCCCCCCCCCCCCCCCCCCCCCCCCCCCCCCAGCAGCAGCGGCCCCGGCCCCCCCCCCACCCTCACCACCCCCCCCTGTGCCCGTGTGTGTGTGTGCGCGGCGCCGGTGCCGTTTACCTTCATCAACCGCTTGCTGCCCGCCATCTTGCCTCTCCCTCGCTTCCCACAATGACCCACCGCCACTTCCGGCCGCCCCCCCCCGCGCCCGCGCACTAACCGTGCCCACACCGTGCACGCGCATCGTCTCCCCACCGTGCACGCGCATCCCCACACACCGTGCACGCGCGTCCCCCCACACCGTGCACGCGCGTCCCCCCTCCACCGTGCACGCGCGTCCCCCACACACCGTGCACGCGCGTCCCCCCACACAGTGCACGCGCATCTCCACACACACACCGTGCACGCGCATCCCCCCACACCGTGCACGCGCCTCGTCCGTCCCCCCACACCGTGCACGCGCATCTCCACACACACACCGTGCACGCGCATCCCCCCCCCCCCCGACGCGCACTGCCCCCCCCCCCCTACTCACGCTCACCACACCACGTGCACTCACAGTGCGGGGGCAGCGCCGCCGCGGAAGCCCAGGCTCATCCTCTGTGTGTGGGTATGTATGTGTGGGTGTGTATGTCTATGTGTGTGGGTGTATGTATGTGTGGGTGTATGTATGTGTGGGTGTATGTATGTGTGGGTGTATGTGTGTCCATGTGTATGTGTGGGTGTGTGTCTATGTGTGTGGGTGTGTCTGTGTATGTATGTGTGTCTATGTGTGTGGGTGTGTCTATGTGTGGGTGTATCTGTGTATGTATGTGTGTCTATGTGTGGGTGTATCTGTGTATGTATGTGTGTCTGTGGGTGTGTCTATGTGTGTGGGTATGTATGTGGGTGTGTGTCTATGTGGATGTGTGGGTGTGTCTATGTTTATGTGTGGGTATATGTGGGTGTGTCTGTGTGTCTATGAGTGTGGGTATGTATGTGGGTGTGTCTGTGTGTATGTCTGTATGTATGTGGGTGTGTGTCTATGTATGTGTGTTTGTCTATGTGTGTGGGTGTGTGTGTGTCTGTGGGTATGTATGTGTGGGTGTGTGTCTATGTGTGTGTGTGTGGGTGTGTATGTGTGGGTGTGTATGTGTGGGTGTGTGTCTTATGTATGTGTGTGTATGGGTAGGTGTATGTGGGTGTGTCTATGTGGGTGTGTCTATGTGTGTGTGTGTCTATGTGTGTGTGTCTAGGTGGGTGTGGATGTCATGTGTGTGTGTGTATGTCTATGTATGTGTGGGTGTGTGTGCTTATGTGTTTGTGGGTGGGTGTATGTCGGTGGGTGTGTGTTTGTGTACAGTGCCCTCTATAATGTTTGGGACATAAACCCATCATTCATTTATTTGCCTCTGTACTCCACAATTTGGGATTTGTAATAGAAAAAAAAATCACATGTGGTTAAAGTGCACAATCAGATTTTAATAAAGGCCATTTTAATACATTTTGGTTTCACCATGTAGAAATTACAGCAGTGTTTATACATAGTCCCCTAATTCAGGGCACCATGTTTTGGACACAGCAATGTCATGTAAATGAAAGTAGTCATGTTTAGTATGTTGTTGCATATCCTTTGCATGCAATGACTGCTTGGTCTGCGATTCATAGACATCACCAGTTGCTGGGTGTCTTCTCTGGTGATGCTCTGCCAGGCCTGTATTGCAGACATAGAAACATAGAAATTAGGTGCAGGAGTAGGCCATTCGGCCCTTCGAGCCTGCACCGCCATTCAATATGATCATGGCTGATCATCCAACTCAGTATCCCGTACCTGCCTTCTCTCCATACCCTCTGATCCCCTTAGCCACAAGGGCCACATCTAACTCCCTCTTAAATATAGCCAATGAACTGGCCTCGACTACCCTCTGTGGCAGAGAGTTCCAGAGATTCACCACTCTCTGTGTGAAAAAAGTTATTCTCATCTCGGTTTTAAAGGATTTCCCCCTTATCCTTGAGCTGTGACCCCTTGTCCTGGACTTCCCCAACATCGGGAGCAATCTTCCTGCATCTAGCCTGTCCAACCCCTTAAGAATTTTGTAAGTTTCTATAAGATCCCCTCTCAATCTCCTAAATTCTAGAGAGTATAAACCAAGTCTATCCAGTCTTTCTTCATAAGACAGTCCTGACATCCCAGGAATCAGTCTGGTGAACCTTCTCTGTGAGACCAAAACTGTACGCAATACTCCAGGTGTGGTCTCACCAAGACCTTGTACAACTGCAGTAGAACCTCCCTGCTCCTATACTCAAATCCTTTTGCTATGAAAGCTGACATACCATTCGCTTTCTTCACTGCCTGCTGCACCTGCATGCCCACTTTCAATGACTGGTGTACCATGACACCCAGGTCTCGCTGCATCTCCCCTTTTCCTAGTCGGCCACCATTTAGATAATAGTCTGCTTTCCTGTTTTTGCCACCAAAACGGATAACCTCACATTTATCCACATTATACTGCATCTGCCAAACATTTGCCCACTCACCCAGCCTATCCAAGTCACCTTGCAGTCTCCTAGCATCCTCCTCACAGCTAACACTGCCCCCCAGCTTAGTGTCATCCGCAAACTTGGAGATATTGCCTTCAATTCCCTCATCCAGATCATTAATATATATTGTAAATAGCTGGGGTCCCAGCACTGAGCCTTGCGGTACCCCACTAGTCACTGCCTGCCATTGTGAAAAGGACCCGTTTACTCCTACTCTTTGCTTCCTGTTTGCCAGCCAGTTCTCTATCCACATCAATACTGAACCCCCAATGCCGTGTGCTTTAAGTTTGTATACTAATCTCTTATGTGGGACCTTGTCGAAAGCCTGGAAGTCCAGATACACCACATCCACTGGTTCTCCCCTATCCACGCTACTAGTTACATCCTCGAAAAATTCTATAAGATTCGTCAGACATGATTTACCTTTTGTAAATCCATGCTGACTTTGTCCAATGATTTCACCACTTTCCAAATGTGCTGCTATCCCATCTTTAATAACTGACTCTAGCAGTTTCCCCACTACCGATGTTAGACTAACTGGTCTGTAATTCCCCGTTTTCTCTCTCCCTCCCTTCTTAAAAAGTGGGGTTACGTTTGCTACCCGCCAATCCTCAGGAACTACTCCAGAATCTAAAGAGTTTTGAAAGATTATTACTAATGCATCCACTATTTCTGGAGCTACTTCCTTAAGTACTCTGGGATGCAGCCTATCTGGCCCTGGGGATTTATCGGCCTTTAATCCATTCAATTTACCCAACACCACTTCCCGGCTAACCTGGATTTCACTCAATTCCTCCAACTCCTTTGACCAGCGGTCCCCTGCTATTTCCGGCAGATTATTTATGTCTTCCTTAGTGAAGACGGAACCAAAGTAGTTATTCAATTGGTCCGCCATATCCTTGTTCCCCATGATCAACTCGCCTGTTTCTGACTGCAAGGGACCTACATTTGTTTTAACTAATCTCTTTCTTTTCACATATCTATAAAAACTTTTGCAGTCAGTTTTTATGTTCCCTGCCAGTTTTCTTTCATAATCTATTTTTCCTTTCCTAATCAAGCCCTTTGTCCTCCTCTGCTGGTCTCTGAATTTCTCCCAGTCCTCCGGTATGCTGCTTTTTCTGGCTAATTTGTACGCATCAGCCTTCGCTTTGATACAATCCCTGATTTCCCTTGTTATCGACGGATGCACTACCTTCCCTGATTTATTCTTTTGCCAAACTGGGATGAACAATTTTTGTAGTTCATCCATGCAGTCTTTAAATGTCTTCCATTGCATATCCACCGTCAACCCTTTTAGAATTAATTGCCAGTCAATCTTGGCCAATTCACGTCTCATACCCTCAAAGTTATCTTTCTTTAAGTTCAGAACCATTGTTTCTGAATTAACAATGTCACTCTCCATCCTAATGAAGAACTCAACCATATTATGGTCACTCTTGCCCAAGGGGGCACGTACAACAAGACTGCTAACTAACCCTTCCTCATTACTCAATACCCAGTCTAAAATAGCCTGCTCTCTCGTTGGTTCCTCTACATGTTGATTTAGATGACTATCCCGCATACATTCCAAGAAATCCTCTTCCTCAGCACCCCTGTCAATTTGATTCACCCAACCTATATGTAGATTGAAGTCACCCATTATAACGGTTTTGCCTTTGTCGCACGCATTTCTAATTTCCTGTTTGATACCATCTCCAACTTCACTACTACTGTTAGGTGGCCTGTGCACAACACCCACCAGCGTTTTCTGCCCCTTAGTGTTTCGCAGCTCTACCCATACCGATTCCACATCCTCCAAACTAATGTCCTTCCTTTCCATTGCGTTAATCTCCTCTCTAATCAGCAACGCTACCCCACCTCCTTTTCCTTTCTCTCTATCCCTCCTGAATATTGAATATCCCTGGATGTTCAGCTCCCAGCCTTGGTCACCCTGGAGCCATGTCTCCGTGATCCCAACTATATCATAGTCATTAATAGCTATCTGCACATTCAACTCATCCACCTTATTACGAATGCTCCTTGCATTGAGACACAAAGCCTTCAGGCTTGTTTTTACAACACTCTTACCCCTTATACAATTATGTTGAAAAGTGGCCCTTTCTGATTTTTGCCCTGGTTTTGTCTGCCTGCCACTTTTACTTTTCACCTTGCTACCTATTGCTTCTACCCTCATTTTACACCCCTCTGTCTCTATGCTCACACATTTAAGAAACCCTTTCCCTTTAACTCCATCCTCCACAATCCCATTCGACACCCCACCCCCCTTATTCAGTTTAAAACCACCCGTGTAGCAGTGGCAAACCTGCCTGCCAGAATGCTGGTCCCACACCTGTTAAGATGCAATCCGTCCCTTTTGTACAGTTCCCCCTTACCCCAAAACAGATCCCAGTGATCTAAGAATCTAAATCCCTGCCCCGTGCACCAGTTACTCAGCAACACGTTCAGGTCCCGTATCTCCCTGTTCCTGCTCTCGCCAGCACGAGGAACTGGAAGCAAACCGGAGATAACAACCCTGGAGGTCCTGCTTTTCAGCATTTTTCCGAGCTCTCTAAAGTCACGCTGCAGAATATTCATCCCCTTCTTTCCGACATCGTTTGTGCCGACATGCACTACCACTTCCGGATGTTCACCTTCGCCCTTGAGGATTTTCTGCACTCTGTCCGTGACATCCTGGATCCTGGCACCAGGAAGGCAGCACACCATCCTCGCATCCCGTCTGTTGCCGCAGAAACCCCTGTCCGTACCTCTCACAATGGAGTCTCCCACTACAATGGCGTTGCCTGCCTTAATAATAATAATAATAAATTTTATTTAATGGGCGCCTTTCAGACATCTCAAGGACACCTTACATAGTAATCGGAATAACATATAATCGGAATATAACAAGTAATAAAGACATCACAGAGACACAAATTAAAAACAGAATTCAATCCAAAAACAGAAAATCAAAAACACAGTGTGAAGGCCTTTTTGGTTTGGGCTCAACAGCCCTATTCGCATCACAAGCCAGTCCGTCGCCCAGTGTAAACACCTCTTCTGTCCCGACAGCTTCTAAGTGGGTGAACCTGTTCACAAGAGGTACAACACCCGGGGACGTTGGCATTCCATGCTTCCCTCCCGTTCTCACTGTCTCCCACCTTCTCTCTTCCAGTACCTTAGGTGTAACAATCGTACTGTAGGACTTGTCGAGGAACGACTCCGTTTCTCGGACGAACCGGAGGTCATCCACTTGCTTCTCCAGTTCCCCAACACGGCCCTTCAGGAGCTCCACCTGGATGCACTTCTCGCATTTGTAGCAGCCAGAGGCACCAGCGGTGTCCTTGACCTCCCACATACTGCAAACATCGCACTGAATCAGCTTGCCTGACATTTCCTTCTTTCGTCTCCTCGCCGAAGACTCTCGAGCTAAAGACTCACACTTTACTCACAGGGCACTTCCCTCACAAGGCCTCTCACTCACTGCCGCTCGCTAAGAGCAGTCTTGCTTAAATTGACTGATAAATTGCCTGATTTACCAATTTACAAACCAAATTCCTCAGTTTTCAACTGTTTTCCCGGCACTGACTCACTTCTCTCCTCCCACTTGGGCTAGAGCCAATCAGTCGTATCTCTTGCTAAACTCCTGCTGCTGTTGCTCCCAAAACTACAGCAGTTCTGAGTCAAGTCTGCCTGTCCTTGGCCTTTACTTTAACTGTTTTCACTTCTCTCCTCCCACTTGGGCTAGAGCCAATCAGTCGTATCTCTTGCTAAACTCCTGCTGCTGTTGCTCCCAAAGCTACAGCAGTCCTGAGTCAAGTCTGCCTGTCCTTGGCCTTTACTTTAACTGTTTTCACTTCTCTCCTCCCACTTGGGCTAGAGCCAATCAGTCGTATCTCTTGCTAAACTCCTGCTGCTGTTGCTCCCAAAGCTACAGCAGTTCTGAGTCTTATTTCCTTCGCTCCATAGATGCTGCTGCACGCGCTGAGTTTCTCCAGCATTTTTGTGTACCTTCGATTTTCCAGCATCTGCAGTTCCTTCTTGAAAACTTCTTTAGCTTAATGCTTGTTTTGGCGGCTAGTCCCCTTCAGTTTTCTCATCAGCATATAAAAGGCTTGCTCAATTGGGTTCAGATCGGGTGATTGACTTGGCCACTCAAGAATTCACAATTTTTTAGCTTTGAAAAACCCCTTTGTTGCTTTTGCAGTATGTTTGGGACCATTGTCTTGCTGTAGAATGAACCGCCGGCCAATGAGTTTTGAGGCATTTGTTTGAACTTGAGCAGATAGGATGTGTCTATACACTTCAGAATTCATTATGCTACTACCATCAGCAGTAGTATCATCAATGAAGATAAGTGAGCCAGTACCTTCAGCAGCCATACACGCCCAGGCCATAACACCCCCACCACCGTGTTTCACAGATGAGGAGGAATGCTTTGGATCTTGGGCAGTTCCTTCTCTCTTCCATACTTTGCTCTTGCCATCACTCTGATATAAGTTAATCTTCGTCTCATAGAAACATAGAAACATAGAAAATAGGTGCAGGGGTAGGCCATTTGGCCCTTCGAGCCTTCACCGCCATTCAATATGATCATGGCTGATCATCCAACTCAGTATCCCGTACCTGCCTTCTCTCCATACCCCCTGATCCCCTTAGCCACAAGGGCCACATCCAACTCCCTCTTAAATATAGCCAATGAACTGGCCTCAACTACCCTCTGTGGCAGAGAGTTCCAGAGATTCACCACTCTCTGTGTGAAAAATGTTCTTCTCATCTCGGTCCTAACGGATTTCCCCCTTATCCTTAAGCTGTGACCCCTTGTCCTGGACTTCCCCAACATCGGGAACAATCTTCCTGCATCTAGCCTGTCCAACCCCTTAAGAATTTTATAAGTTTCTATAAGATCCCCCCTCAATCTCCTAAATTCTAGCGAGTATAAGCCGAGTCTATCCAGTCTTTCTTCATATGAAAGTCCTGACATCCCAGGAATCAGTCTGGTGAACCTTCTCTGCACTCCCTCTATGGCAATAATGTCCTTCCTCAGATTTGGAGACCAAAACTGTACGCAATACTCCAGGTGTGGTCTCACCAAGGCCCTGTACAACTGCTGTAGAACCTCCCTGCTCCTATACTCAAATCCTTTTGCTATGAATGCTAACTTACCATTCGCTTTCTTGACTGCCTGCTGCACCTGCATGCCTACTTTCAATGACTGGTGTACCATGACACCCAGGTCTCGTTGCATCTCCCCTTTTCCTAATCAGCCACCATTTAGATAAGTCTGCTTTCCTGTTTTTGCCACCAAAGTGGATAACCTCACATTTATCCACATTATACTGCATCTGCCAAACATTTGCCCACTCACCCAGCCTATCCAAGTCACCTTGCAGTCTCCTAGCATCCTCCGTCACAGCTAACACTGCCCCCTAGCTTAGTGTCATCCGCAAACTTGGAGATGTTGCCTTCAATTCCCTCGTCCAGATCATTAATATATATTGTAAATAGCTGGGGTCCCAACACTGAGCCTTGTGGTACCCCACTAGCCTGCCATTGTGAAAAGGACCCGTTTACTCCTACTCTTTGCTTCCTGTTTGCCAGCCAGTTCTCTATCCACATCAATACTGAACCCCCGATACCGTGTGCTTTAAGTTTGTATACTAATCTCTTATGTGGGACCTTGTCGAAAGCCTTCTGGAAGTCCAGATACACCACATCCACTGGTTCTCCCCTATCCACTCTACTAGTTACATCCTCGAAAAATTCTATAAGATTCGTCAGACATGATTTACCTTTCGTAAATCCATGCTGAGTTTGTCCAATGATTTCACCACTTTCCAAATGTGCTGCTATCCCATCTTTAATAACTGACTCTAGCAGTGTCCCCACTACCGATGTTAAACTAACTGGTCTGTAATTCCCCGTTTTCTCTCTCCCTCCCTTCTTAAAAAGTGGGGTTACGTTAGCTACCCTCCAATCCTCAGGAACTACTCCAGAATCTAAAGAGTTTTGAAAAATTATCACTAATGCATCCACTATTTCTGGAGCTACTTCCTTAAGTACTCTGGGATGCAGCCTATCTGGCCCTGGGGATTTATCGGCCTTTAATCCATTCAATTTACCCAACACCACTTCCCGACTAACCTGGATTTCACTCGGTTCCTCCATCTCCTTTGACCCACGGTCCCCTGCTATTTCCGGCATATTATTTATGTCTTCCTTCATGAAGACAGAATCAAAGTAGTTATTCAATTGGTCCGCCATATCCTTGTTCTCCATGATCAATTCACCTGTTTCTGACTGCAAGGGACCTACATTTGTTTTAACTAATCTATTTCTCTTCACATATCTATAAAAACTTTTGCAGTCAGTTTTTATGTTCCCTGCCAGTTTTCTTTCATAATCTATTTTCCCTTTCCTAATTAAGCCCTTTGTCCTCCTCTGCTGGTCTCTGAATTTCTCCCAGTCCTCTGGTATGCTGCTTTTTCTGGCTAATTTGTACGCTTCATCTGTCCACAAGATCTTTTTCCAGAACTGTGATTGCTCTTTTAAGTACTTCTTGGCAAACTATAAACTGGCCATCCTATTTTTGTTGCTAACCAGTGGTTTGCATCTTGCAGTGTAGCCTCTGTATTTCTGTTCGTGAAGTCGTCTGCAGAGAGTGGCCATTGACAAATCCACACCTGACTCCTGAAGAGTGTTTCTGATCTGTCGGACAAGTGTTTGGTGATTTTTTTAAATTATCGAACGAATTCTTCTGTCATCAGCTGTGGAGGTCTTCCTTGGCCTGTCAGTCCCTTTGCAATTAGTAAGCTCACCAGGCTCTCTTTCTTCTTAATGATGTTCCAAACAGTTGCTTTTGGGAAGCCTACGCTTTAGCTGATGTCTGTAACAGTTGTATTCTTGTTTCTCAGTCTCATAATGGCTTCTTTGACTTTCATTGGCACAACTTTGATCCTCATGTTGATGAACAGCAATAAAAGTTTCCAAAGGTGATGGAAAAACTGGAGGTAAGACTCGGTGCTGAGAGCTCTCTTATACCTGCATTAAGGAGGCAATTAAACACACCTGGGCAATTACAAACACCTGTGAAGCCATGTGTCCCAAACATTATGGTGCCCTGAAATGGGGGGACTATGTATAAACACTGCTGTAATTTCTACATGGTGAAAGCAAAATGTATAGAAATGGCCTTTAACAAAATCTGACAATGTGCACTTTAACCACAATGCACTCCATAATGTTTGGCACAAAGACCCATCATTTATTTATTTCTCCACAATTTGAGATTTATAATAGAAAAAAAATCACATGTGGTTAAAGTGCACATTGTCAGATTTTATTAAGGGCCATTTTTCTACATTTTGCTTTCACCATGTAGAAATATGTGCGTGTATATTGATAAAAGCCTGATCTTGACCACTTCCTGTTGTTCTGTACATTGATTTTAGAAAAAATGCTGCCATTTACGGCTGTGATTTTTGGCCATCTTACTCAGAGTCCCCTTCCGCTGCGCAGGACAAGAGGATTTTTCCCATTGATGAAAAATAAAAGAGTAATTAGTGTTTAAAAACTGTTGAGATTCTCTCTCCTGAAGGCCACGCCCCTTCTGGAGGGACTATAAAACCCGGTTGACTGCCTCAGTCAGTCTCTGCAGGATGGGGGAAGCGAGAGGGTCACGTCTCTCAGTCTGAGCTGTGAATAACATTGAACACATGTCTAATAAACTGTGAGTGGTTTTTCTGACCTGTCAGTGCCCTTAATGTGGTTTGAAAATATAGTTTAGATATGATAAAGCTGTGTTGCCTTTGGTTTGGAAATGTTAAAGCTGTGTTGCCTAATTAAAGTTACCTTGCCTAATTAAATTTTCCTTGCCTAATTAAAGTTGCCTTGCCTAATTAAAGTTGCCTTGCCTTTGATTTGACAATGCTAAAGTTGCCTTTCCTCATTAAAGTTGCCTTGCCTAATTAAAGTTGCCTTGCCTTTGGTTTGAAAATGCTAAAGCTGCCTTGCCTAATTAAAGTTACCTTGCCTAATTAAAGTTGCCGTGCCTAATTAAAGTTGCCTTGCCTTCTATGTAATTAAAAGTCTAATCTTGACCACTTCCTGTTTGTGCTTTATATTGATTTTAGAAAAAAGCGCTACCACGTACGGCTGCGATTTTTGGCCATCTTACTCAGAGTCCCTCTCCGCTCATCAGGTGCCGAGGATTTTCCCATCGATAAAAAAATAAGAGTTATTAGTGTTTTAAAAAGGTTGAGATTATCTCTCCTGTCAATCACGCCATGAAGACCACGCCCCTTCTGGTGGGAGGGGGGGAGGGACTATAAAACCCAGAAGCGTGGGCGTGGCTCAGTCTCTGCATGATGGAGATGGGGAAGGTCACGACTCGCTGTCTTTAGTGATCTTGCACCCTGCTTGAAATTGGTGGAGAGGTGGAATATTGCGTTGGGGGACCAGCCCTCCCCTGTGATGCTGGGACCCAACGGGTCCCACTTAGTCTAGTGATATTATATGTTTCAATGAGATCCCCTCTCATCCTAAATTCCAGAGTATACAAGCCCAGCCGCTCCATTCTCTCACCATATGACAGTCCTGCCATCCCGAGAATTAACCTTGTGAACCTACACTGCACTCCCTCATTAGCAAGAATGTCCTTCCTCAAATTAGGGGACCAAAACTGCACACAATACTCCAGGTGTGGTCTCACTAGGGCCCTGTACAACTGCAGAAGGACCTCTTTGCTCCTATACTCAACTCCTCTTGTTATAAAGGTCACCATGCCATTCACTTTCTTCACTACCTGTTGTACCTGCATGTTTACTTTCATTGACTGATGTACAAGGACCCCCAGATCCCATTGTACTTCCCTTTTTCCCAACTTGACGCCATTTAGATAGTAATCTGCCTTCCTGTTTTTGCTACCAAAGTGGATGACCTCACATTTAGCCACATTAAACTTCATCTGCCATGCATCTGCCCACTCACCCTACCTGTCCAAGTCACCCTGCATTCTCATAGCATCCTCCTCACAGTTCACACTGCCACCCAGCCTTGTGTCATCTGCAAATTTGCTAATGTCACTTTGAATCCCTTCATCCAAATCATGAATGTATATTATAAATAGCTGCGGTCCCAGCACCGAGCCTTGCGGTGCCCCACTAGTCACTGCCTGCCATTCTGAAAGGGACCCATTAATCCCTACTCTTTGTTTCCTTTCTGCCAACCAATTTTTTATCCATGTCAGCATTCTACCCCCAATACCCATGTCAGCATTCTACCCCCAATTATCAAATGCTTTTCTGAAAGTCCAGGTACACTACATCCACTGGCTCTCCCTTGTCCATTTTCCTAGTTACATCCTCAAAAAAATTCCAGAAGTTTCACACCTTTATAAGATCACACCTCAGACTCCTGCGCTCCAAGGAATAAAGTCCCAACTTGAGCAACCTCTCCCAACAGCTCGGCCTCCTGAGTCCTGGCAACATCCCCGTAAATCTTCTCTACACTCTTTCAAGCTCGATGACATCCTCCCTGTAGCTGGGTGATCAAAACTGAACAGACTATTCCAAATACAGTTGTAGAACTGTAACATAACGTCCCAACTTCTCCACTCAATCTGTGTTGGAAGGAACAGCAGATGCTGGTGTCCACCAGGTGGCACCACCGTCGTGGCAGCTTCGCCAACAGTCTGTGTGTCCTTTCTCCTGTTTTTATTATTTTAAGCACATTCTAAAAGTTTGTTTCATGTTTTTTGGTTGGTTTATGTGGGGGGGGGGGGAAACTTTTTCCTGTCGCTTACCTTGACGGAGAAGCGATTTTTTTCCGTGTCGCATCTCCGGCCCCTCCTGCGGCCTACAACGTGGAGTGATGCGGCCTTTCCTGGAGATTGGCCCGGAGCTTCAAGCCGCGGGCACGGCGTGGACTTACCATCGCGGAGCCTGCGATCCTTTGCCGAGGATCGCCAGTGTTGTAGCTCCGGCCTGTGGACTCTAAAACCGTGAAGCCTGCGGTCTCCGGTAAGAAGAGGCCCGACTCGGGAGCTCGGGAGTGTTCCCATCCGTCCCGACGCCGGAGTTTCCATCATCCCCACGAGAGGGCTTGGACAACAGACCATCAGCAGCGGCGAAGAAAGCTAATGGAATGTTGGCCTTCATAACAAGAGGATTTCAGTATAGGAGTAAAGAGGTTCTTCTGCAGTTGTATAGGGCTCTGGCGAGACCACCTCTGGAGTATTGTGTACAGTTTTGGTCTCCTAATTTAAGGAAAGACATCCTTGTGATTGAGTCAGTGCAGCGTAGGTTCACGAGATTGATCCCTGGGATGGCGGGACAGCACGTAAGAATCAATGAGTAATGTGCCAGACTAGCTACGGAATTTTAAAGTGTTGGAAGGAACTGCAGTTCTGGTTCCTTTTGAAAAGATTGAAAAGACTAGGCTTGTATTCGCTGGAGTTTAGAAGGATGAGGGGGTATCTTATAGAAACATATAAAATTATAAAAGGACTGGACAAGCTAGATGCAGAAAAAATGTTCCCAATGTTGGGCGAGTCCAGAACCAGGGGCCACAGTCTTAGAATAAAAGGGAGGTCATTTAATACTGAGGTGAGAAAAAACTTTTTTACCCAGAGAGTTGTGAATGTGTTTGAATTCCCTGCCACAGAGGGCAGTGGAGGCCAAGTCACTGGATGGTTTTAAGAGAGAGTTAGATAGAGCTCTGGTCCTAGACTCACCCCTAGTGGAAACATCCTCTCCACATCCACTCTATGAGAGGAATAGATCAGGTAACCTCACAGAGTCTCTCACCCAGAGTAGGGTAATCGAGGACCAGAGGACATAGGTTCAAGGTGAAGGGGGAAAGATTTCATAGGAATCTGAGGGGTAACTTTTTCACACAAAGGGTGGTGGGTGTATGGAACGAGCTGCCAGAGGAGGTAGTTGAGGCAGGGAATATCCCAACGTTTAAGAAACAGTTAGACAGGCACATGGATAGGACAGGTTTGGAGTGATGTGGACCAAATGCAGGCAGGTGGGACAAGTGTAGCTGGGGCATGTTGGGCGGTGTGGGCAAGTTGGGCCGAGGAGCCAGTTTCCACACAAAATCACTCCTTGCCTGCACTTGGTCTCACCGATGTCGATGTTGGGGGAGTCCAGAACCAGGGGCCACAGTTTAAGAATAAGGGGTAAGCCATTTAGAATGGAGATGAGGAAACACTTCTTCACACAGAGAGTGGTGAGTCTGTGGAATTCTCCGCCTCAGAGGGCGGTGGAGGCCGATTCTCTGGAGACTTTCAACAGAGAACTAGATAGGGCTCTTAAAGATAGCGGAGTCAGGAGATATGGGGAGAAGGCAGGAACGGGGTACTGATTGGGTATGATCAGCCATGATCACATTGAATCACCCTCAATCCGTACCCCGTTCCTACTTTCTCCCCAGACCCCTTGATTCCAAGAGCTATCTTTAAGAGCTCTATCTAACTCTCTCTTGAAAACATCCAGAGAATCGGCCTCCACTGCCTTCTGAAGCAGAGAATTCCACAGATTCACAACTCTCTGGGTGAAAATGTTTTTCCTCATCTCCGTTCTAAATGGCCTACCCCTTATTCCTAAACTGTGGCCCTTGGTTCTGGACTTGGTTCCCCAACATCGGGAACATGTTTCCTGCCTCTAGCGTGTCCAATCCCTTAATAATCTTATATGTTTCAATACGATCCCCCTCATCCTTCTAAATTCCAGTCGCTCCATTCTTTCAACATATGACAGCCCCGCCATCCCAGGAATTAACCTCAAGAACCTACACTACACTCCCTCATTAGCAAGATTGGCCTTCCTCAGATTTGGAGACCTAAACTGCACATCATACTCCAGGTGTGGTCTCACTAGGGCCCTATACAACTGCAGAAGGACCTCTTTGCTCCTGTACTCAACTCCTCTTGTTATGAAGGCCAACATGCCATTCGCTTTCTTCACTGCTAACGGCATGTTGACACTCTTGGCTCTTGATGAAACAAGCTAAGTGATGAGAGACTCATCTTTGCATGTCATCGTAAGGAAGCTGCATCTTGTGAGATTCTTCTGTCTGAATGATCTTCTGCGTGATGCATGATTGTAACTGCGATACAAATATTAATTGCTTGGGAGACAGAGTCTGCGCCGACCAGCGATCCTCGCACACTAGCACTATCCTATACATTCTTGGGGGAACTTTACAATTTACCAAAGCCAATTAACCTACAAACCTGTACGCCTTTGGAGTGTGGGGGGAAATCAAAGTTCTCGGAGAAAACCCACGCAGGCCATGGGGAGAACATGCAAACTCTGTACAGACAGCGCCCGTAGTCAGTAGTATACAAGCCCAGCCGCTCCATTCTCTCACCATATGACAGTCCTGCCATCCCGGGAATTAACCTTGTGAACCTACACTGCACTCCCTCATTAGCAAGAATGTCCTTCCTCAAATTAGGGGACCAAAACTGCACACAATACTCCAGGTGTGGTCTCACTAGGGCCCTGTACAACTGCAGAAGGACCTCTTTGCTCCTATACTCAACTCCTCTTGTTATAAAGGTCACCATGCCATTCACTTTCTTCAATGCCTGTTGTACCTGCATGTTTACTTTCATTGACTGATGTACAAGGACCCCCAGATCCCATTGTACTTCCCTTTTTCCCAACTTGACACCATTTAGATAGTAATCTGCCTTCCTGTTTTTGCTACCAAAGTGGATGACCTCACATTTAGCCACATTAAACTTCATCTGCCCACTCACCCTACCTGTCCAAGTCACCCTGCATTCTCATAGCATCCTCCTCACAGTTCACACTGCCACCCAGCCTTGTGTCATCTGCAAATTTGCTAATGTCACTTTGAATCCCTTCATCCAAATCATGAATGTATATTATAAATAGCTGCGGTCCCAGCACCGAGCCTTGCGGTGCCCCACTAGTCACTGCCTGCCATTCTGAAAGGGACCCGTTAATCCCTACTCTTTGTTTCCTTTCTGCCAACCAATTTTTTATCCATGTCAGCATTCTACCCCCAATTATCAAATGCTTTTCTGAAAGTCCAGGTACACTACATCCACTGATTGATTGATTGATTATACCTTTAATAATCCTTTACAGGAAATTACAGTGCCACGACAGCTTCAAGACAGACATAACACCACACATTTCCTCAAATAGCTTCCATACTTAACAAGTTAAAATACAAGTTAAAATACAAGTTAAAATACAATTAATGAAAAAAAGTGCAGTTATTTTTGGGCATTATATAACCTTATAGCAGCTGGTAAACAGGACTTCCTATGTCTCTCAGTTTTGCACATTGGTGCAATCAGTCTCTGACTGAAGATGCTGCTCTTGATCACCTTCAGGGCATGGAGTGGGTGAGTGGGGTTGGTCATTATTGAACCCAGTTTGTTCAGAGTTCTGGCCTCTGCCACCTGCTGGACCGTTCATTGCTCAGCCCCGACCACTGAGCCGGCCTTCCTGATCAGCTTGTCCAGTCTGTTTTTGTCCGCTATGCGGGCGCCATCTCCCCAACAGGCCACAGCAAAAAACAGAGCACTGGCCACCACTGAATGGTAGACACTGCACAGTAGGGGTTGGCAGATGTTAAATGACCTAAGCCTCCTTAAGAAATACAGTCGGCTTTGTCCCTTCCTGTACACCGCCTCCATATGACACTTCCAGTCCACTGGCTCTCCCTTGTCCATTTTCCTAGTTACATCCTCAAAAAAATTCCAGAAGATTTACACCTTTATAAGATCACACCTCAGACTCCTGCGCTCCAAGGAATAAAGTCCCAACTTGAGCAACCTCTCCCAACAGCTCGGCCTCCTGAGTCCTGGCAACATCCCCGTAAATCTTCTCTACACTCTTTCAAGCTCGATGACATCCTCCCTGTAGCTGGGTGATCAAAACTGAACAGACTATTCCAAATACAGTTGTAGAACTGTAACATAACATCCCAACTTCTCCACTCAATCTGTGTTGGAAGGAACAGCAGATGCTGGTGTCCACCAGGTGGCACCACCGTCGTGGCAGCTTCGCCAACAGTCTGTGTGTCCTTTCTCCTGTTTTTATTATTTTAAGCACATTCTTAAAGTTTGTTTCATGTTTTTTGGTTGGTTTATGTGGGGGGTGGGGGGTACATGGGGGGGGGGGACATTACTGTCACTTACCTTGACGGAGAAGCAATTTCTCTCCGTGTCGCATCTCCGGCCCCTCCTGCGGCCTACAACGTGGAGTGATGCGGCCTTTCCTGGAGATTGGCCCGGAGCTTCAAGCCGCGGGCACGGCGTGGACTTACCATCGCGGAGCCTGCGATCCTTTGCCGAGGATCGCCAGTGTTGTAGCTCCGGCCTGTGGACTCTAAAACCGTGAAGCCTGCGGTCTCCGGTAAGAAGAGGCCGACTCGGGAGCTCGGGAGTGTTCCCATCCGTCCCGACGCCGGAGTTTCCATCATCCCCACGAGAGGGCTTGGACAACAGACCATCAGCAGCGGCGAAGAAAGCTAATGGAATGTTGGCCTTCATAACAAGAGGATTTCAGTATAGGAGTAAAGAGGTTCTTCTGCAGTTGTACAGGGCTCTGGTGAGACCATCTCTGGAGTATTGTGTACAGTTTTGGTCTCCTAATTTAAGGAAAGACATCCTTGATCACATTGAATCACCCTCAATCCGTACCCCGTTCCTACCTTCTCCCCAGACCCCTTGATTCCAAGAGCTATCTTTAAGAGCTCTATCTAACTCTCTCTTGAAAACATCCAGAGAATCGGCCTCCACTGCCTTCTGAAGCAGAGAATTCCACAGATTCACAACTCTCTGGGTGAAAATGTTTTTCCTCATCTCCGTTCTAAATGGCCTACCCCTTATTCCTAAACTGTGACCCTTGGTTCTGGACTCCCCCAACATCGGGAACATGTTTCCTGCCTCTAGCGTGACCAATCCCTTAATAATCTTATACGTTTCAATACGATCCCCTCTCATCCTTCTAAATTCCAGTCGCTCCATTCTTTCAACATATGACAGTCCCGCCATCCCAGGAATTAACCTCGAGAACCTACACTACACTCCCTCATTAGCAAGAATGTCCTTCCTCAGATTTGGAGACCTAAACTGCACACCATACTCCAGGTGTGGTCTCACTAGGGCCCTATACAACTGCAGAAGGACTTCTTTGCTCCTGTACTCAACTCCTCTTGTTATGAAGGCCAACATGCCATTCGCTTTCTTCACTGCTAACGGCATGTTGACACTCTTGGCTCTTGATGAAACAAGCTAAGTGATGAGAGACTCATCTTTGCATTTCATCGTATGGAAGCTGCATCTTGTGAAATTCTTCTGTCTGAATGATCTTCTGCGTGATGCATGATTGTAACTGAGATACAAATATTAATTGCTTGGGAGACAGAGTCTGCGCCGACCAGCGATCCCCGCACACTAGCCCTATCCTATACATTCTTGGGGGAACTTTACAATTTACCAAAGCCAATTAACCGACAAACCTGTACGCCTTTGGAGTGTGGGAGGAAATCAAGGTTCTCGGAGAAAACCCACGCAGGCCATGAGGAGAACATGCAAACTCTGTACAGACCGCGCCCGTAGTCAGTAGTATACAAGCCCAGCCGCTCCATTCTCTCACCATATGACAGTCCTGCCATCCCGGGAATTAACCTTGTAAACCTACGCTGCACTCCCTCATTAGCAAGAATGTCCTTCCTCAAATTAGGGGACCAAAACTGCACACAATACTCCAGGTGTGGTCTCACTAGGGCCCTGTACAACTGCAGAAGGACCTCTTTGCTCCTATACTCAACTCCTCTTGTTATAAAGGTCACCATGCCATTCACTTTCTTCACTGCCTGTTGTACCTGCATGTTTACTTTCATTGACTGATGTACAAGGACCCCCAGATCCCATTGTACTTCCCTTTTTCCCAACTTGACACCATTTAGATAGTAATCTGCCTTCCTGTTTTTGCTACCAAAGTGGATAACCTCACATTTATCCACATTAAACTTCATCTGCCATGCATCTGCCCACTCACCCTACCTGTCCAAGTCACCCTGCATTCTCATAGCATCCTCCTCACAGTTCACACTGCCACCCAGCCTTGTGTCATCTGCAAATTTGCTAATGTCACTTTGAATCCCTTCATCCAAATCATGAATGTATATTATAAATAGCTGCGGTCCCAGCACCGAGCCTTGCGGTGCCCCACTAGTCACTGCCTGCCATTCTGAAAGGGACCCGTTAATCCCTACTCTTTGTTTCCTTTCTGCCAACCAATTTTTTATCCATGTCAGCATTCTACCCCCAATACCCATGTCAGCATTCTACCCCCAATTATCAAATGCTTTTCTGAAAGTCCAGGTACACTACATCCACTGGCTCTCCCTTGTCCATTTTCCTAGTTACATCCTCAAAAAAATTCCAGAAGATTTACACCTTTATAAGACCACACCTCAGACTCCTGCGCTCCCAACTTGAGCAACCTCTCCCTACAGCTCGGCCTCCTGAGTCCTGGCAACATCCCCGTAAATCTTCTCTACACTCTTTCAAGCTCGATGACATCCTCCCTGTAGCTGGGTGATCAAAACTGAACAGACTATTCCAAATACAGTTGTAGAACTGTAACATAACATCCCAACTTCTCCACTCAATCTGTGTTGGAAGGAACAGCAGATGCTGGTGTCCACCAGGTGGCACCACCGTCGTGGCAGCTTCGCCAACAGTCTGTGTTTCCTTTCTCCTGTTTTTATTATTTTAAGCACATTCTAAAAGTTTGTTTCATGTTTTTTGGTTGGTTTATGTGGGGGGTGGTTGGGACATGGGGGGGGAAAAACTTTTTCCTGTCACTTACCTTGACGGAGAAGCGATTTTTCTCTGTGTCGCATCTCCGGCCCCTCCTGCGGCCTACAACGTGGAGTGATGCGGCCTTTCCTGGAGATTGGCCCAGAGCTTCAAGCCGCGGGCACGGCATGGACTTACCATCGCGGAGCCTGCGATCCTTTGCCGAGGGTCGCCAGTGTTGTAGCTCCGGCCTGTGGACTCTAAAACCGTGAAGCCTGCGGTCTCCGGTAAGAAGAGGCCGACTCGGGAGCTCGGGAGTGTTCCCATCCGTCCCGACGCCGGAGTTTCCATCATCCCCACGAGAGGGCTTGGGCAACAGACCATCAGCAGCGGCGAAGAAAGCTAATGGAATGTTGGCCTTCATAACAAGAGGATTTCAGTATAGGAGTAAAGAGGTTCTTCTGCAGTTGTATAGGGCTCTGGCGAGACCACCTCTGGAGTATTGTGTACAGTTTTGGTCTCCTAATTTAAGGAAAGACATCCTTGTGATTGAGTCAGTGCAGCGTAGGTTCACGAGATTGATCCCTGGGATGGCGGGACAGCACGTAAGAATCATAGAATCATAGAATCATAGAAAGTAGGTGCGAGAGTAGACCACCAGGTCCGTCGAGCCCGCACCGCCATTCACTCATGGCTGAACACTAAACAGACACACTTACCCACAAACAGTAGACACAAGACACAGAACACAAGACACTACCCTCCCCTTTATACCGCTATCACCCCTCTCCACCCCAAGAACCGCGTGATCTCCTGGGGGAGGCAAAAAAACGGATAAAAACCCAGGTCCAATTCCGGAAAAAAATCCGGGAAATTCCTCTCCGACCCCAATCCAGGCGATCGACACTTGTCCAGGAGATCACTCAGGTCTACTATACTAACCATACCTAGGTCCATATCCCTGCCCTCTCCCCGTAGCCCCTTATCCCCTTGGCAGCTAAAAAACCATCTATTTTTGACTTAAATATATTTAACGTTTTTGCTTCCACTGCTCCCTGGGGCAGTGAATTCCACAAACTAACCACCCTCTGGGTGAAGAAGTTCTTCCTCATCTCAGTTTTAAAAGAGCCCCCCCTCACTCTGCAACTATGTCCCCTAGTTCTAGGTAATGAATAATGAGTAATGTGCCAGACTAGATACGGAATTTTAAAGTGTTGGAAGGAACTGCAGTTCTGGTTCCTTTTGAGAAGATTGAAAAGACTAGGCTTGTATTCGCTGGAGTTTAGAAGGATGAGGGGGTATCTTATAGAAACATATAAAATTATAAAAGGACTGGACAAGCTAGATGCAGAAAAAATGTTCCCAATGTTGGGCGAGTCCAGAACCAGGGGCCACAGTCTTAGAATAAAAGGGAGGTCATTTAATACTGAGGTGAGAAAAAACTTTTTCACCCAGAGTTGTGAATGTATTTGAATTCCCTGCCACAGAGGGCAGTGGAGGCCAAGGCACTGGATGGTTTTAAGAGAGAGTTAGATAGAGCTCTGGTCCTAGACTCACCCCCTAGTGGAAACATCCTCTCCACATCCACTCTATGAGAGGAATAGATCAGGTAACCTCACAGAGTCTCTCACCCAGAGTAGGGTAATCGAGGACCAGAGGACATAGGTTCAAGGCGAAGGGGGAAAGATTTCATAGGAATCTGAGGGGTAACTTTTTCACACAAAGGGTGGTGGGTAGTATGGAACGAGCTGCCAGAGGAGGTAGTTGAGGCAGGGAATATCCCAACGTTTAAGAAACAGTTAGACAGGTACATGGATAGGACAGGTTTGGAATGATGTGGACCAAATGCAGGCAGGTGGGACTAGTGTAGCTGGGGCATGTTGGGCGGTGTGGGCAAGTTGGGCCGAGGAGCCAGTTTCCACACAAAATCACTCCTTGCCTGCACTTGGTCTCACCGATGTCGATGTTGGGGGAGTCCAGAACCAGGGGCCACAGTTTAAGAATAAGGGGTAAGCCATTTAGAACGGAGATGAGGAAACACTTCTTCACACAGAGAGTTGTGAGTCTGTGGAATTCTCCGCCTCAGAGGGCGGTGGAGGCCGGTTCTCTGGAGACTTTCAACAGAGAACTAGATAGGGCTCTTAAAGATAGCGGAGTCAGGAGATATGGGGAGAAGGCAGGAACGGGGTACTGATTGGGTATGATCAGCCATGATCACATTGAATCACCCTCAATCCGTACCCCGTTCCTACCTTCTCCCCAGACCCCTTGATTCCAAGAGCTATCTTTAAGAGCTCTATCTAACTCTCTCTTGAAAACATCCAGAGAATCGGCCTCCACTGCCTTCTGAAGCAGAGAATTCCACAGATTCACAACTCTCTGGGTGAAAATGTTTTTCCTCATCTCCGTTCTAAATGGCCTACCCCTTATTCCTAAACTGTGACCCTTGGTTCTGGACTCCCCCAACATCGGGAACATGTTTCCTGCCTCTAGCGTGTCCAATCCCTTAATAATCTTATATGTTTCAATACAATATCCTCTCATCCTTCTAAATTCCAGTCGCTCCATTCTTTCAACATATGACAGTCCCGCCATCCCAGGAATTAACCTGGTGAACCTACACTACACTCCCTCATTAGCAAGAATGGCCTTCCTCAGATTTGGAGACCTAAACTGCACACCATACTCCAGGTATGGTCTCACTAGGGCCCTATACAACTGCAGAAGGACTTCTTTGCTCCTGTACTCAACTCCTCTTGTTATGAAGGCCAACATGCCATTCGCTTTCTTCACTGCTAACGGCATGTTGACACTCTTGGCTCTTGATGAAACAAGCTAAGTGATGAGAGAGAGTGGGTTGTGGATCGGTGAGACCAAGCGTAGGTTGGGCGATCGTTTCGCCTAACACCTCCGCTCAGTCCGCAATAACCTACCTGACCTCCCGGTGGCTCAGCACTTCAACTCCCCCTCCCATTCCCAATCCGACCTCTCTGTCCTGGGTCTCCTCCATTGCCAGAGTGAGCAACAGCGGAAATTGGAGGAACAGCACCTCATATTCCGTCTGGGGACCTTGCGTCCTTATGGCATTAACATTGAATTCTCCCAATTTGCCTAGCCCTTGCTGTCTCCTCCCCTTCCTTAACCCTCTAGCTGTCTCCTCCCATCCGCCCGCCCTCGGGCTCCTCCTCCTCCTCCCCTTTTCCTTCTTTCTTTCCCCCATCAGTCTGAAGAAGGGTTTCGGCCCGAAACGTCGCCTATTTCCTTCGCTCCATAGATGCTGCTGCACCCGCTGAGTTTCCCCAGCAATTTTGTGTACCAAGTGATGAGAGACGCAGCTTTGCATTTCATCGTAAGGAAGCCACATCTTGTGAAATTCTTCTGCCTGAATGATCTTCTGCGTGATGCATGATTGTAACTGCGATACAAATATTAATTGCTTGGGAGACAGAGTCCGCGCCGACCAGCGATCCCCGCACACTAGCACTATCCTATACATTCTTGGGGGAACTTTACAATTTACCAAAGCCAATTAACCGACAAACCTGTACGCCTTTGGAGTGTGGGGGGAAATCAAAGTTCTCGGAGAAAACCCACGCAGGCCACGGGGAGAACATGCAAACTCTGTACAGACAGCGGCCGTAGTCAGGATTGAACCGGGGTCTCTGCCGCTGTGAGGCAGTAACTCTGCCGTTTTGAACATGTCTCTACAGAATACGCGGAGACAAGGCGCAATAACTGGATAGTACAGAAGGGGGCAGGCGTGGGCTTCATCTGACACATCATTCAAAGATAGCTTCAAGAAAAAAATCTTCAATTTAGTCAAGGGTGTGATATTGTCGTATGTCGCAAAAGCAGAACAATGTCATTGTACGCATATGTATGAATATCGACTTCTCTAACTTCAAGTAACCCTTACTCTCCATCCCTCCCCCCTTCCCAGTTCTCCGACCAGTCTGTCTGTCCTTGAGGGTACACAAAATTGCTGGGGAAACTCAGCGGGTGCAGCAGCATCTATGGAGCGAAGGAAATAGGCGACGTTTCGGGCCGAAACCCTTCCTCAGACCCCGTCCTGTCTGTCCTTGAGTACATTTTATCTGTTTCCTTTGTCCTAACAATGATCTATTCTATATTTTCCTTGACCTCCATCCCCTTTGTCTTGTTTTCACGCCTTGCACTCCCTTATCTCTGTATCTCCCTCTCCCCTGACTCTCAGTCTGAAGAAGGGTCTCGACCTGAAACGTCACCCAGCGCATCGATGCAATTATAAAGAAGGCACATCAGCGACTCTACTTCCTGAGAAGATTACGGAGATTCGGCATGTCGAAGAGGATTCTCCTAAACTTCTACGGGAGCACGGCCGAGAGCATTCTGACTGGTTGCATCGTGGCCTGGTTCGGCAACTTGAACGTCCAGGAGCGAAAAAGACTGCAAAAAGTTGTGACCACTGCCCAGTCCATCACAGGCTTTGACCTCCCCACTGTCGAAGGGATCTATCGTAGTCGCTGCCTCAAAATCATCAAGGACTCACACCAACCTCACTCATCTCACCACTGCCATCAGGAAGAAGGTACAGGAGCCTGAAAACTGTAACATCCAAGTTCAGGAATAGCTCCTTCCCCACAGCCATCAGGCTATTAAACACAGCAATGAATAAGCTGTGAGCTCTGAACTGCAAAATACTATATTATTAATTGTTATTTGCATGATATTTGTTATTTATTGAACTTTTTCTTTTTTTTTCCCGTTATATACAATGTTTACATATTCACATATTCTGTTGTGCTGCAGCAAGTATGAATTTCATTGTCCCGTCTGGGACATATGACAATAAAACACTCTTCACTCGTGACTCCTTCTCTCCAGAGATGCTGCCTGTCCCGCTGAGCAGGTGGGACTTGTGTAGCCGGGACATGTTGGCCGGTGTGGGCAAGTTGGGCCGAAGGGCCTGTTTCCACAGTGTATCACTCTGTGATTATTAAGCAGGCTCATGCACACTGTGCCCAACTTGCCCACACCGGCCAACATGTCCCGGCTACACTAGTGCCACCTAGCTGATGAGGGAGAGGTGGAGAGTGGACTGGCAGCTCCGTTACGCCTGAAATGACAAAGAGCTAACATTCGTCAACCTCTGCAAAGAAGCTGGCTCAGGTTGCCTTGTTGATCGTGTAGCGAGTCAGAGCGACCTACTACAGTCACCACCTGAGCTCAAGACAAACAGGATGCTGACGTACTCTCCAGCATCTGTTCTCAGCCGCTTAACAGGTTGACACATTCTGTCGTGCTGCTGCAAGTATGAAATTCATTGTTCTCTTGGACATATGACAATAAAAAATTATATATTTATATATACAGTGTGTGTGTGTATATATATATATACTGTGTATGTGTTTATATGTGTGTGTGTATATATATGTATGCATATGTATGTATGCATGTATATATATGTGTGTGTGTGTGTGTGTATATATGTGTATTTTTATATATATATATATATAAAAATACACATATATACATATGAATACATATATACATATGCATACATATATATACACACACACACATATAAACACATACACAGTATATATACACACACACACACACACACTGTATATACATATATACATATATACAACATACAGTGTGTGTGTATATATGTGTATTTATATATATATATATATATATATATATATATATATATATATATATATATATATATACATATATACAACATACAGTGTGTGTGTGTATATATATGTGTATACTAGACCAGGTGCAGACCCGTTGGGCCCAGTCCCCAAGGCAATATTCCACCACTCCCACCTTCCATCCATAACCTCTCTCCCTCTCTATTCCCCAGCCTATCCAAGTCACCTTGCAGTCTCCTAGCATCCTCCTCACAGCTAACACTGCCCCCCAGCTTAGTGTCATCCGCAAACTTGGAGATATTGCCTTCAATTCCCTCATCCAGATCATTAATATATATTGTAAATAGCTGGGGTCCCAGCACTGAGCCTTGCGGTACCCCACTAGTCACTGCCTGCCATTGTGAAAAGGACCCGTTTACTCCTACTCTTTGCTTCCTGTTTGCCAGCCAGTTCTCTATCCACATCAATACTGAACCCCCAATGCCGTGTGCTTTAAGTTTGTAAACTAATCTCTTATGTGGGACCTTGTCGAAAGCCTTCTGGAAGTCCAGATACACCACATCCACTGGTTCTCCCCTATCCACGCTACTAGTTACATCCTCGAAAAATTCTATAAGATTCGTCAGACATGATTTACCTTTTGTAAATCCATGCTGACTTTGTCCAATGATTTCACCACTTTCCAAATGTGCTGCTATCCCATCTTTAATAACTGACTCTAGCAGCTTCCCCACTACCGATGTTAGACTAACTGGTCTGTAATTCCCCGTTTTCTCTCTCCCTCCCTTCTTAAAAAGTGGGGTTACGTTTGCTACCCGCCAATCCTCAGGAACTACTCCAGAATCTAAAGAGTTTTGAAAGATTATTACTAATGCATCCACTATTTCTGGAGCTACTTCCTTAAGTACTCTGGGATGCAGCCTATCTGGCCCTGGGGATTTATCGGCCTTTAATCCATTTAATTTACCCAACACCACTTCCCGGCTAACCTGGATTTCACTCAATTCCTCCAACTCCTTTGACCCGCGATCCCCTGCTATTTCCGGCAGATTATTTATGTCTTCCTTAGTGAAGACGGAACCAAAGTAGTTATTCAATTGGTCCGCCATATCCTTGTTCCCATGATCAACTCACCTGTTTCTGACTGCAAGGGACCTACATTTGTTTTAACTAATCTCTTTCTTTTCACATATCTATAAAAACTTTTGCAGTCAGTTTTTTTGTTCCCTGCCAGTTTTCTTTCATAATCTATTTTTCCTTTCCTAATTAAGCCCTTTGTCCTCCTCTGCTGGTCTCTGAATTTCTCCCAGTCCTCCGGTATGCTGCTTTTTCTGGCTAATTTGTACGCATCATCCTTCGCTTTGATACTATCCCTGATTTCCCTTGTTATCCACGGATGCACTACCTTCCCTGATTTATTCTTTTGCCAAACTGGGATGAACAATTTTTGTAGTTCATCCATGCAGTCTTTAAATGTCTTCCATTGCATATCCACCGTCAACCCTTTTAGAATTAATTGCCAGTCAATCTTGGCCAATTCACATCTCATACCCTCAAAGTTACCTTTCTTTAAGTTCAGAACCATTGTTTCTGAATTAACAATGTCACTCTCCATCCTAATGAAGAACTCAACCATATTATGGTCACTCTTGCCCAAGGGGGCACGTACAACAAGACTGCTAACTAACCCTTCCTCATTACTCAATACCCAGTCTAAAATAGCCTGCTCTCTCGTTGGTTCCTCTACATGTTGATTTAGATAACTATCCCGCATACATTCCAAAAAATCCACTTCCTCAGCACCCCTGCCAATTTGATTCACCCAATCTATATGTAGATTGAAGTCACCCATTATCACGGTTTTGCCTTTGTCGCACGCATTTCTAATTTCCTGTTTGATACCATCTCCAACTTCACTACTACTGTTAGGTGGCCTGTACACAACACCCACCAGCGTTTTCTGCCCCTTAGTGTTTCGCAGCTCTACCCATACCGATTCCACTTCCTGCAAACTAATGTCCTTCCTTTCCATTGCGTTAATCTCCTCTCTAATCAGCAACGCTACCCCACCTCCTTTTCCTTTCTCTCTATCCCTCCTGAATATTGAATATCCCTGGATGTTCAGCTCCCAGCCTTGGTCACCCTGGAGCCATGTCTCCGTGATCCCAACTATATCATAGTCATTAATAGCTATCTGCACATTCAACTCATCCACCTTATTACGAATGCTCCTTGCATTGAGACACAAAGCCTTCAGGCTTGTTTTTACAACACTCTTACCCCTTATACAATTTTATTGAAAAGTGGCCCTTTTTGATTTTTGCCCTGGATTTTCCGGCCTGCCACTTTTACTTTTCACCTTGCTACCTATTGCTTCTACCCTCATTTTACACCCCTCTGTCTCTACGCTCACACATTTAAGAAACCTTTTCCCTTTAACTCCATCCTCCACTAGCCCATTCGACACCCCACCCCCCTTATTCAGTTTAAAACCACCCGTGTAGCAGTGGCAAACCTGCCTGCCAGAATGCTGGTCCCACACCTGTTAAGATGCAATCCGTCCCTTTTGTACAGTTCCCCCTTACCCCAAAACAGATCCCAGTGATCTAAGAATCTAAATCCCTGCCCCGTGCACCAGTTCCTCAGCCACACGTTCAGGTCCCGTATCTCCCTGTTCCTGCTCTCGCCAGCACGAGGAACACTGTAACAGACCCCTCATTGCACTGGGTAGAACACTATTGATGGGCAGTTTATGTAAATGAGATCCCATTGTGATGTAATTGTCAGGTGGAGCACTGCTCACGGGCAGTTTATGTAAATGAGATCCCATTGTGACGTCATAGCTGCTAACTGCCACTGCAAGTTCAAGTGATTCTTTCTGGACTTTGTAAAGTTAAAAATGTGAATAACCCATAAAATATATAAATCTGAACGAAACTTTGATAAAAATACACCACAGGACAACGGTGAATAAGGTGGTCCAAAAAGTGTAGCGCTAGCATGTACCATTTTGTCGTAATTCAGGACATCACAGACACACAGGTACATAAACACACATACAGAAATGAAAACAAACAAGAGGAGAGTTTTAGTAATATACAAGACCAAGTGGAACCCGTTGGGTCCCTGTCACATGGGAGGCCTGGTCCCTCAATGCAATATTCCACCACTCACCCATTGCCCCTAACTGCGCAGGCGCGGCACATTTCCCCTCATTCCACAGCACTCCCTCCCCCTCCTCTCCACCCTGCCTCTTCTTTCCCCTCTACTCTTCCCATACCCCACTCCCTCCCTCACCTTTCCCCTACCCACAGTCACTCCCTTCCTCCATCCATAACCCTTCTCCCCTCTATCTGTTTAAATAACATTAAACAACAATCCTCTCCTCGTCCCCTTCCCCACTCCCTCCCTCTCCTTACAACAATGTAACAAATCTCCCATTGCACTGGGAGTCCTGTCTTTGTTAACAATGTAACATTGGAACACTGCTGATGGGCAGTTTATGTAAATGAGATCGCATTGTGACATCATAGCTGCTAACTGCCAGTGCAAGTTCAAGTGATTTTTCTCAAACTGGATTTTGTAAAGTTGAAAATGTGAATAACTTGTAAAATATAACTTCAATCTAACAAAACTTGGTAAAAACACACCACAGGACACTGATATGTAAGGTGGTCCAGAAATTATAGCACTATTGTGTACCATTTTGGTGTCGTTCCAGGAGCACATTGGGCTTGCACGCATGCAGACAGATTCACAAACAAGAAGAGAGATTTAGTAATATACTGGACCAAGTGGGACCAGTTGGGTCCCTATCACACAGGAGGCCTGGTCCCCAACGCAACCCCAGCACAATATTCCACCACTCACCATAGCCCCTAACTGCGCAGGGGTGCCTAATTTCCCCTTATTCACCCTCCCTCTTTTTATTTTATTTTATTTATTTATTTATTTTTAAATTAGAAGTACGGTAAATTACAATACTACACAACACATATGTCTTAATACATTTTTTGTACCGCTTCATTTTTTGAGCTTTAAGAAAAAGATAGAAGTAAGGATAGTAAAGAAAGTGCGCAAGAGTCGTGAAGGTGCAGGAGAGTGTTGAGAAAAGAAAGCCCCTTAGAAAAGAAGTTAGAGAAGGAAGTAAAGAAAGAAAGAAGACCCTAGAAAAGAAGGAAAAAGAAAGGAGAAACAATCGCTCTATTATAACATTAAACTCCGCAGAAAGGGGACTACCAACCAAGTCTGTTTTTGTTATTTTGTTGTCGTTTTTTACACCCCGTTACCAGATCCTGGTACCTATTATTTATTTATTTATTTATTTTTAATTACCTTATGCTTATAATAGTTCCAAAAACGTAGACCACGTCTTTTGGAATTGGTCTGCTTTGCCTGCTAAGAGGAATCTCATCTCTTCCAGATGTAGTGTTTCAAACATATTTGATATCCACATTTTTATTGTTGGTGTGGGCGCATTTTTCCAGAATTTAAGTATGAGCTTTTTTCCCATTATTAGCCCGTAATTGAGTAAATTCTTCTGAAACACGTTTAGTTCAGGGTTACCTTCCGATATTCCAAAAATAATCCATTCTGGTTTTGGTACCAGTTTTATTTTAATTAATTTTGTAAAGATGTCAAATATTTCATTCCAGAATTTTTGTATTTTTGTACAAAAAACGAAAGAATGCGCTATGGTAGCTTCTTGACACAGACATTTATCACAGATGGGTGAGACATTAGCGAAGAGTTTATTTATTTTAGTTTTTGAATAATATAGTCTATGTAATGTTTTGAATTGGATGAGAGTATGTCGTACGTTGATCGAACATTTATGCACCTGTAGTAAGTGATTATCCCAGCTCTCTTTTGAAATTTTTATAGCTAATTCTTGTTCCCAGTCTCTTCTAATTCCATCAGTTGTGGGTATTTCTATGTTTAAGATGATGTTATATAAGTACGATATTAGATTCGCTGATTCCGCCTTTGTCTTCATTGCTTCATCCAGTAAGTCGGTAGGCATATTATGATAGTCTTTTGGGTATTTTTTCAGATAATCACGAATTTGAAGATATTTAAAATATTGATTATTTTTCAAATTATATTTCAGTTGTAGTTGTTGAAATGATAGTAATTTTCCCAATTCATACAGATCTCCGAGCGTTTTGATTCCCATTCTTTCCCATTGTATAAATGATTTGTCTATAATTGATGGTTTAAACGATGGATTATTAACTATTGGTATTAAAAGAGATAGGTTTCTTAATTTTAGGTTCTGTTTTATTTGTTTCCATGTTCTAATTGTGCTATGTATAATTGGATTTTTATTATAATTTTTGTTATTCAGATGTATTGGTGAGAGGAGAGTCGCTCCTATATTACACGGAGAGCAGTCCTCTCTTTCCATTACAATCCAGTCCACCTGCTGGGCAGAATTGTCCAGCAGGTGAATCATATTTTTAATATTTACTGCCCAATTATAATACATAAAGTTGGGGAGCGCTAGACCACCCAACTCTTTTCGTTTATTAAGGTGTGCTCTTTGTATTCTATGGGATTTATAATCCCATATAAAATTTGTAATGTCTGAGTCCAATTTTTTGAAAAACCTTTTGGGGAGATATATAGGTATTGATTGAAATAGGTATAGGATTTGTGGTAGAAAGATCATTTTTATAGCGTTTATTCTGCCTATTAGGGACATCGGAAGTGTTTTCCAGAATTTAATCAAATTATTTAGTTTCTTAAGTAAGGGATTATAATTGGCTTTAAACTTATCATGGTAGTTTCTAGTAATTTCAATTCCCAAATATTTGAATTTTTCTGTGGCTATTTTAAAGGGGAATTTCCGGAGGTGTGTTGAGTCTTTTGGTTTTATCGACATAATTTCACTTTTGTTCCAGTTTATTCTATATCCTGAGAAGGATCCAAAGTCCTCAATTAAATTTAATATGTTTGGTATACTAATTTGTGGTTTTGTGATGTACAATAGTACATCATCGGCGTATAAAGATATTATGTTATTTGAGTGTTTTGTATTATAACCATAAATATCCGGGTGTGTTCTTATTTTTTCAGCAAGGGGTTCAATTACCAAAGCAAATAACAGCGGTGATAATGAACATCCTTGTCTATTACCCCTTGATAATTCAAATTTCGTGGATAGTATATTATTAGTTAGTATTCTAGCCGTGGGTTTGTTATATAATAATTTTATCCATGCGATGAAGTTCTCTCCCATTTGGAATTTTTGCAATACTTTAATCATATAATCCCATTCTACTTGATCAAACGCTTTTTCTGCGTCCAGTGAAATGATAGATAACTCTTGGTCATGAGATTTATGTGAGTGCATTATGTTAAGCAAGCGTCTCAAATTATTGAATGAGTGTCTCTTAGGTATAAATCCTGTTTGATCCTCATTTATTAATCTACTAACATACCTGCTTAGTCTTCTGGCTAGTGTTTTCGCTATTATTTTTTGATCCGTATTTAACAGAGCAATAGCTCTATATGATCCTGGTTCTTCTATATTTTTATCTTTTTTAAGTATTAATGTGATCGTTGATTCTGCTAATGTTTCAGGTAATCTTTGCTCTTTAAAAGCATATGTATACATTTTCTGTAGGCGTGGAGTAACTATGTCATAAAAGGATTTATAGAATTTGTTACTGAATCCGTCTGGTCCTGGTGTTTATCCGTTCTTAAGCAAAAATTATAGCACTACTGTGTACCATTTTGGTGTCGTTCCAGGAGCACATTGGGCTTGCACGCATGCAGACAGATTCACAAACAAGAAGAGAGATTTAGTAATATACTGGATCAAGTGGGACCAGTTGGGTCCCTATCACACAGGAGGCCTGGTCCCCAACACAACCCCAGCACAATATTCCACCACTCACCATAGCCCCTAACTGCGCAGGGGTGCCTAATTTCCCCTTATTCACCCTCCCTCTTTTTAAAGAGAAAAAAAATCCAACTGCACTTGCTGCCAGGACTCAGTGTCCTGGTATTTGCAACATTGTAGCGCGCAGGGCTACAATTCCATTGTGACGTCATAGTTGTAACTGCCACTGCAACCAAAGTGGGGTTTTGTAAAGTTAAAAATTAGAATAACTTGTAAAATATAACATCAATCTAAACGAAACTTGGTAAAAACACAGAAGACAATTTGTGAGTAAGATGCTCCAACAATTGTAACCCTATCATGTACCGTTTTGGCGTAGTTCCGGGAGCACATGGGATCACAGACATGCACGCACACAGAATCACAAACAAGAAGAGAGATTTAGTAATATACTAGACCAAGTGCAGACCCGTTGGGTCTGCTCCCCCAACGCTCCTGCTCCCTACCCGTAGCCCCCACGGGAGGCGTGGTCCTCCAACTGAAGCCATTCCCGAACGTAAGATTCCAGAGAGTCAAGAGAGTTTATTGTCATGTGTCCCAGATAGGACAATGAAATTCTTGCTTGCTGCAGCACAACAGAATATTGTAAACATAAATACAGAACAGTTCAGTTCAATATACACATAAATAAACAGATTAAGTGCAATAGGCTGTTACAGTTCAGAGTCTGTTTGTTGGCAAGTTTAATAGCCTGATGGCTGTGGGGAAGAAGCTGTTCCTGAACCTGGATGTTACAGATTGCAGGCTCCTGTACCTTCTACCCGATGGTAGCGGAGAGATGAGTTCGTGGCCAGGATGGTTCGAGTCCTTGATGATGTTGGCAGCCTTTTTGAGGCAGCGACTGCGATAGATCCCTTCGATGGTGGGGAGGTCAGAGCCGATGATGGACTGGGCAGTGGTCACAACTTTCTGCATCCTGGATGCTTAACTTGCCGAACCAAGCCACGATGCAACCGGTCAGCATGCTCTCTACTGTGCACCTGTAGAAGTTCGAGAGAGTCCTCTTTGACAAACCGACTCTCCATAGTCTTCTAGGAAGTAGAGGCGCTGATGTGCTTTCTTTATAATTGCATCAGTGTGCTGGGACCAGGAGTGATCTTCGGAAATGTGAACGCCCAGGAATTTGAAGTTCTTCACCCTTTCCACCATCGTCCCCTGCCTCCTTCAGCAGTGGGCTTTAAAAAAAATTCCAATTGCACTTGCCCTGCATGTTGCAAATGCAATTCGCCCTCCCCCTGCTATGAGGTGAAAGGTTCAGAGTGTTCCTGTGTTGCAACATTGTATCGAAATGTGTTGGAAGCTGGTAGGAATGATTTTAACAGTAAAAATCTTGTGAAAGTTGCCGTTTTTAAAGCTTTAATCGCGAATAACGTGAAATATAGGATGAAATCTTTGGTGAAGCTGATCACTGCTAGCCGAGCCATTGTAACGTCATCAGTTGAAGCTGGTCATTTTAAATTCAAAGTCTTTTGATGTTTTAAAACTTTAATCAGCAATAAGTCGAGAAATAAAGCATAAAATGTTCAATGAAGGTGGTCTCTGCCTAGAGGGGGAGAATGTGAATCAGAATATGTAAAAATCTTGCGAAAATTGGCATTTTTAAAGCCTTAATCGCGAATGATGTGTCAAATATAGGATGAAATCTTCAGTGAGTCTGATAACTGCTAGCCGAGCCATTGTGACATCATCAGTTGAAGCTGGTCGTTTTAATTTCAAAGTCTTTTGACTTTTTTAGACTTTTAATCAGTAATGAGTCGAGAATAAGTCGAGAAATAAAGCATAAAATGTTCAGATAAGGTGATCCCGGCCTTGAGGGGAGGGGAACTATGTCAATCGGAATATGTAAAAATGCTATAATTACCGCGTAGTGCTTTTGCGAAGATGTAAAGACAACCACATTTACACACACACATATACACACGTTCACACGGGTGGGCTGGTCCCCCAACAGAATATTCCACCTCTCCACCAATTCCAATATTGGTGGCAGTGAGGGGGGGGGGGCTTTCTGCAGCGCTAGCATGGGTGTTGTGGGTCAAGTCAAGTCAAGCACAGTGAGTGCAGAGCCAACAATCCATTTCAATCCATTTCAAGTCAAGTCAATCCACTTCAAGTCAAGTCAAGTCAATCCATTTCAAGCACAGGGCAGGCCAAACAACTCATTGCATTGTCACTTCATTTCCAATTTTGCATTGCAGTTTCAAGCACAGGCAGGGGCAGCAGGCCAAACAACTCATTGCATTATCATTAAGGGCTAACAAATCATTTATTGCAAGTACATTGCAGACTCACAGTTCAGTTGATTCACAGCTTAGAATCACAGTCGTGGACTCTCCCTTGCGATCTTCCAGAGTGACTGACTCGCCTCCAGGCATCCGGGGTTTTATAGTCCTGCCCCCCCCCCCCCTGGAAGGGGCGTTACCTTCATCGCGGTGATTGACAGGCGAGAGGACCAATCAGCTGATCCTCGGGGCTGCCGCAGCAGAGGAACACTGTGAGTAAGATGGCCAAAAATCATAGCGATATAGGGTAGCGTTTTTTCTAAAATCAATATACAGCGCAGACAGGAAGTGGTCAAGATGAGACTTTTAGTTATATAGATATGATGAGATAGATAGATAGATAGATAGATAGATAGATAGATAGATAGATAGATAGATAGATAGATAGATAGATAGATAGATAGATAGATAGATAGATAGATAGAACGCAAAAATGCTGGAGAAACTCAGCGGGTGCAGCAGCATCTATGGAGTGAAGGAGATAGGCAACGTTTCAGGCCTAAACCCTTCTTCAGACTGAAGAAAGGTTTCGGCCCGAAACGTTGCCTATTTCCTTCGCTCCATAGATGCTGCTGCACCCGCTGAGTTTCTCCAGCATTTTTGTGTACCTTCGATTTTCCAGCATCTGCAGTTCCTTCTTAAACACGATATAGATAGATAGAGAGAGAGAGAGAGAGAGAGAGAGAGAGAGAGAGAGAGAGAGAGAGAGAGAGAGAGAGAGAGAGAGAGAGAGAGAGAGAGAGAGAGAGAGAGATAGATAGATAGATAGATATGTGTATGTGCGTGTGTATACATATGTGTATCCTCCTGCGTTCTAACATAGATAGCTGGATAGATACATTGGTGTCACAAGTGCCTGAAGGTATAATGAAATTCTTTATTTTTATTGCATACACAGTAAACAAACAAGTCGCCACAAGGCACGGAGAAAGTTCCAGAAGCACCGTGAAATATTGTTGGGCCCTTACACACACTGAACTTCTTTCTATCATAATCGCTGACATTTAGCCGACTGCCGAGAACAGATGTTGGAGAGTACGTCAGCATCCTGTTTGCCGTCAGCTCAGGTGGTGACTGCAGTAGGTCGCTCTGACTCGCTACATGATTAACAAGGCAACCTCAGATTCAGATTCAGATTCAGATTCAATTTTAATTGTCATTGTCAGTGTACAGTACAGAGACAACGAAATGCATTAGACAACGAAATGCAACGAAAATCGAACCTGAGCCAGCTTCTTTGCAGAGGTTGACAATTGTGGGCTCTTTGTCATTTCAGGTGTAATAGAGCTTATATATATCTATATATACATACGTATGTATAAGGAGGAACTGCTGATGCTGGTTTAAATCGAAGATAGACACAAAAAGCTGGAGTAACTCAGCGGGACAGGCAGCATCTCAGAATGAAGAAGGGTCTCAACCCGATACGTCACCCATTCCTTCTCTCCAGAGATGCTGCCCGAGTTACTCCAGCTTTTTGTATCTATCTATCTATCTATCTATCTATCTATCTATCTATCTATCTATCTATCTATCTATCTATCTATCTATCTATCTATCTATCTATCTATCTATCTACATATATATATATATCTATATCTATCTATATCTATATATCTCTATCTATCTATATCTATATATCTCTATCTCTCTCTATATATATATATCAATATATCTATATATATATATTTATAGAGCGAGTCAGGCAGCATCTCTGGAGAAAAAGGAATGGGTGACGTTTGGGGTCGAGACCCTTCTTCAGACTGAGTCGGGGGAAACGAGAGATATAGGCGGTGATGTAGAGAGATATGGACCAAATGAATAAAAGATATGCAAAAAAAGTAACGCTGAGAAAGGAAACAGGCCATTATTGGCTGTGGGCGGCGTGGTGAAAACGAGTTACCGACAATGAGACTCAACAAGACGACTTTGAAGCTGGTACGATGACTAGGGTGGGGAACAAATGCAGCCTAGGCAGTCCGATAGAGCCGCATCATGAAGATGATCCCTTTGTCTCCATAGATGCGACCAGACCTGCTGAAATCCTGTAACACCTGGTTTTTTTAAAATTTGCTTCAGACTCCAGCACGTGCAGTCTCTTGTGTGGCTCTGTGAATCCAATTGGGAGTCCTGACCCCCCCCCCCCCCTCCCCCACCACAATCTTTGTCAGCACAGGGCCGGTACTCACTGGAGTTTAGAAGGATGAGGGCGAGGGAACCTTATTGAAATGTACAAAGTAGTGAAAGGCCTGGATAGAGTGGATGTGGAGAGGATGTTTCCACTAGTGGGAGAGTCTAGGACTAGAGGGCATAGCCCTCAGAATTAAAGGACATTCCTCTAGGAAGGAGATGAGGAGGAATTTCTTTAGTCAGAGAGTGGTGAATCTGTTGAATTCTTTGCCACTGTTGAAGGCTGTTGAGGCCAAGTGAGTGGATATTGTTAGGGCAGAGATAGATAGATTCTTGATTAGTGCGGGTGCCAGGAGTTATGGGGGGGGAAGACAGGAGAATGGGGTTAGGAGGGAGAGATAGATCAGCCATAGAAACATAGAAAATAGGTGCAGGAGGAGGCCATTCGGCCCTTCGAGCCAGCACCGCCATTCATTGTGATCATGGCTGATCGTCCCCAATCAATAACCCGTGCCTGCCTTCTCCCCATATCCCTTGACGCCACTAGCCCCTAGAGCTCTATCTAACTCTCTCTTAAATCCATCCAGTGACTTGGCCTCCACTGCCCTCTGTGGCAGGGAATTCCATAAATTCACAACTCTCTGGGTGAGAACGTTTTTTCTCACCTCAGTCTTAAATGACCTCCCCTTTATTCTAAGACTGTGGCCCCTGGTTCTGGACTCGCCCGAGTCTAAGCCATGATTGAATGGCTTAGACTTGATGGGCCGAACGTCCTTATTCTGCTCCGAACACATGCCTTATGAACTACCTCCTTTCGACTCGTGATCGTTTTTATAATTCTGTTTTATTTTCTGTAGCTGTAACACTGTTATTCGCCACCCTTGGTTCCAGAGTCACGGCCTCTGATAGTTGGTGGAGTGGAGGAGAAGATCACGGGGAGTCGGTATGTCAAGGAGGACTCTCGCGAACGTCTGCAGCAGGTGCACAGTAGAGAGCATGCTGACCGGTTGCATCGTGGCTTGGTTCGGCAACTTGAGTGTCCAGGAGTGGAAAAGGCTGCAAAAGGTTGTGACCACTGCCCAGTCCATCATCGGCTCTGACCTCCCTTCCATCGAGGGGATCTATCGTAGTCGCTGCCTCATAAAGGCTGGCAGTATCATCAAGGGACCCACACCATCCTTGCCACACACTCATCTCCCCGCTGCCATCAGGTAGAAGGTACAGGAGCCTGAAATCTGCAACATCCAGGTTCAGGAATAGCTACTTCCCCACAGCCATCAGGCTGTTAAACACAACTTCAAACAAACTCTGAACTATAAAAGCCTATTGCACTTTATCTGTTTATTTATGTGTGTATATATATGGTCTATGGTATATGGACACACTGATCTGTTCTGTATTTATGCCGACTATATTCTGTTGTGCTGCAGCAAGCAAGAATTTCATTGTCCTATCTGGGACACATGACAATAAAACTCTCTTGACTTGACTTGGTTTGGGAAGTTCTTTAAGGAGAGAGAGAGCCGCACGGTGGCGCAGCGGTAGAGTTGCTGCATCACAGCGCCAGGGACCCGGGTTCGATCCCGACTACGGGTGCTGTCTTTAAGGAGTTTGCACGTTCTCCCCCCGTGACCTGCGTGGGTTTTCTCCGGATGCTCCAGTTTCCTCCCACACACTCCAAAGACGTGCAGGTTTGTAGGTTAATTGGCTTGGTGGAGTATGTGTAAAAGTGTCCCTGGTGTGTGTAGGGCAGTGTTAGTGTGCGGGGATCGCTGGTCGGCGTGGACTCGGTGGGCCGAGGGACCTGTTTCGACCTTCTAGCTATACAGACAGTGAAACTCAATAGGACGACACTGAAGCTAGCACGACAACTAGGATGGGGGAAGGACGGAGAGAGGGAGAGAGAGAGGGGATGCGTTAGAGAAATCAATAATCATATGTTCCACCGTGCCACCACAGGTACCACTGAGGTAGTTGAGACACATTTTGAATGAATGTATAAGTTTATTGGCCAAGTATTCACATACAAGGAATTTGCCTTGGTACTCTGCCCGCAAGTATCAACATGACATACAGTGACAGGTTTATGCCCCATCTACACTAGTCCCACCTGCCTGCATTTGGCCCATATCCTTCTAAACCTGTCCTATCCATGTATCTGTCTAAATGTTTCTTAAACGTTGGGATAGTCCCAGCCTCAACTACCTCCTCTGGCAGCTCGTTCCATTCAACCACCACCCTTTGTGTGAAAAAGGTGCTGGATTCAGTGGGGCAAAGGGGCCTGTTTCCACGCTGTATCTCTAAACTAAACCATTAAGTCACTCGAGCTTTCTTTGTGTCTATCTGTTATCTGACCGGCCGAGTTACTCCAGCATTTTGTGTCTTATCTTCGAGATCACTTGTAGTTGCCAAAAGAAGCCACTAGATGTCTGGGAAATTTGTGCAGAGTGACCAAGTGGCAGGTTCCCAAAATTGCTGGAGAAACTCAGCGGGTGCAGCAGCATCTATGTCTGCAGCAGCATCTATGCAGCGAGCAGACTCAGTGAAGGAAATAGGCAACGTTTCGGGCCGAAACCCAAGGGTTTCGGCCCGAAACGTCGCCTATTTCCTTCGCTCCATAGATGCTGCTGCACCCGCTGAGTTTCTCCAGCAATTTTGGGAACCTTCGATCTTCCAGCATCTGCAGTTCCTTTTTGAACACCAAGTGGCAGATTCCTCTCAGCCCCGATCCCAAACGCCTCTTCTTGGTTTAAGATCAAAAATAGACACAGAAATGCTGGAGTAACTCAGCGGGACAGGCAGCGTCTATCTCTGGAGAGAAGGAATGGGTGACGTTTCGAGTCCAGACCCTTCTTCAGGCTGGTTGGGGATAAGGGCAACGAGAGATATAGGCGGTGATGTGGAGAGATAAAGAACAGTGAATGAAAGATATGCAAAAAAGTCACGATGACAAAGGAAACAGGCCATTGTTGGGTGAGAACGAGAAGCTGGTGCAACTTGGGTGGGGGAGGGATGGAGAGAGAGGGAATGCCGGGGTTACTTGAAGTTAGAGAAATCAATATTCATACCACTGGGCTGTAAGTTGCCCAAGCGAAATATGAGATGCTGTTCCTCCAATTTGCGTTTTGCCTCACTCTGACAATGGAGGAGACCCAAGTCAACCAACTTGTCTGGTTACTCCAGCATTTTATATTGCCTGAGTTACTCCAGAATTATGTGTCCCACATATTTCGCTTGGGCAGCTTACACCCCAGCGGTATGAACATTGACTTCTCTAACTTCAAGTAACCCTTGCTTTCCCTCTCTCTCCATCCCCTCCCCCTGCCCAGTTCTCCCACCAGTCTCACTGTCATCACATTTTATCTCTGCTTGCTTCGTTGTCACCTTCTCCCAGCTAACGATGATCTATTCTGCATCTCCCTTTGATCCCCATCCCCTTTGATGTCTCGTGTTCACACCTTACCCTTCCTTATCTCTATGTCTCCCCCTCCCCTGACTGTCACTGAAGAAGGGTCTCGACCCGAAACGTCACCCATTCCTTCTCTCCAGAGTTGCTGCCTGTCCCGCTGAGTTACTCCAGCATTTTGTGTCTATCTTCGGTGTAAACCAGCATCTGCAGTTCCTTCATACGCAGCTTTTCTAGCCTGGGACACAGTCTAAGCAAGTCATGACTGGGCTTGCATTCACTGGAGTTTAGAAGGATGAGAGGGGATCTTATAGGAACATATAACATTCTTAAGGGATCGGACAGGCTAGATGCAGGAAAATGTTTCCCCATGTTGGGGGAGTCCAGAGCCAGGGGTCACACAGTTTAAGAATAAGGGGTCGGCCATTTAGGACTGAGATGAGGAGAAACTATTTCACCCAGAGAGTTGCGAATCTGTGGAGTTCTCTGCCACCGAAGGCAGTGGAGGCCGATTCACTGGATGTTTTCAAGAGGGAAGGAAGAAAGAGGCGTTTCGGCTCCAGACCCTTCTTCAGACTGAGTGTCAGGAGTGGAGGGAAACACGGAGATAAGGAAGGGTAAGGTGTGAAAACGACAAATCAAAGCAGACTCAGTAAGGAAATGTAGAATGGGTCATTGTTGGTTGAGGGGAAGGTGACCAAGGAGGCATAATTGGAGGGACATGGGCCAAACGGGAGGCAGGTGGGACTAATGTTGGCGGCTAGTGTAGGCAAGTTGGGCCGAAGAGCCTGTTTCTACGCCATGTGACTCTATGACGGTTCTTTTATCATCAGCGTACGTCAGGCTTGTCGCTCGGGGGGGGGGGGGGGGGGGGGGGGGGGGGGGGGGAGTGGTTGCTTTTGGAGGTGTGTGTGGACATTTCACAGTGAGATTACAACTTACAACAAATGACACAACTTGCAAATACCAGGCAATAAAAAACCCTTTTTTTTGTTTAAAAGAAAAAGAGAGAAATAAATAGTTGTTGCAGGAGTGTTCTTGCAATTAAAAAACAGAAAGGTCAAAAGAGAATGGAGCGGCTGGGCTTGTACACTCTGGAATTTAGAAGAATGAGAGGGGATCTTATTGAAACATATAAGATTATTAAGGGCTTGGACACGCTAGAGGTAGGAAACATGTTCCCGATGTTGGGGGAGTCCAGAACCAGGGGCCACAGTTTAAGAATAAGGGGTAAGCCATTTAGAACGGAGGCGAGGAAACACTTTTCCACAGAGAGTTGTGAGTCTGTGGAATTCTCTGCCTCAGAGGGCGGTGGAGGCAGGTTCTCTGGATACTTTCAAGAGAGAGCTAGATAGGGCTCTGAAAGATAGCGGAGTCAGGGGATATGGGGAGAAGGCAGGAACGGGGTACTGATTGGGGATGATCAGCCATGATCACATTGAATGGCGGTGCTGGCCCGAAGTGCCGAATGGCCTACTCCTGCACCTGTTGTGTATTGCTTTGCAAAAATCCCTCACATACACACACACACACAGATATTGAGAACACACACATATAGATATTTTAAAATCGCACAGTTAGATATTTACATATCCCTCACACACATAGATATTTAGAAATCACACACACACACAGACACAGACACAGACACAGACACACACACACACACACACACACACACAGTTAGATATGTATAAATTCCTCACACACAGTTAATTATTTAGAAATCTCACACACATACAGTAAGATATATAAAAATCACATACACACATATATATATATTTACAAACCCCTCACAATCATAGTTAAAAATCACACAGTTAGTTAGATTTTAAAAATCACACACACAGTTAGATATTTGCAAATCTCTCTCACGGTAGAGTAGACTTGATGGGCCGAATGGCCAAATTCTACCTCGATCACTTAAGACCTGATGACTTCATGACACAGTTAGATATTTACAAATCTCTCTGTTAGAAATTTAGAAATCTTACAAACATTTAGAACTCAGACAGATATTTACAAATCACACACGTACACACAGTTAGATATTTAGAGATCACACACACACGTACACACAGTTAGACATTCACTGATCTCTCCACAGTCGCTGTTGGACCGCTGAGTCCATCCAGCAGCTTGTTAGTTTCCCGCACCTGTAGTCACTCTGTCGTGTCGACTTTTACACGGGCATTTTGGAGTAAACGGCACAAAACCTGCTCCGACAACGCATGCAGTTTAAGCTCGGATCCGGTCCTGGGCCACGCAGTCGCCACGGTTTACAATGTAACCCAAGGCTTGTTCCCTGCGTACAATGTAGCGGTGAATTGTAACAACGTGTGGACTAGACACTACATTGCAGTCCCGACCTCCCGTCATTTAGCTAACTTCAACCCCTCGCCCTTTCGTCTCTCACCCACCTCTCACCCCTCTCTATCCACCTCCCCTCCCCTCTCTCCCCTCTCTCCCCCTCCCCTCTCTCCCCTCCCCCTCCCCTCTCCCCCTCCTCTCTCCCCTCTCTCCCCCTCCTCTCTCCCCCTCCCCTCTCTCCCGCTCCCCTCTCTTCCCGTCCTCTCTCCCCCTCCCCTCTCTCCCCTCCCCTCTCTCCTCTCCTCCTCCCTCTCTCCCCTCCCCTCTCTCCCCTCCCTCTCTCCCCCTCCCTCTCTCCTCCAACCTCCTCCCTCTCTCTCCCCTCTCCCTCTCTCTCCTCCCCCTCCCTCTCTCTCCCCCTCCCTCTCTCCCTCCGCCCTCTCTCTCTCCTCCCCTCTCCTCCTCCTCTCTCCCCCCTCCCCTCTCCCCTCCTCTCTCTCTCTCCCCCTCTCTCTCCCTCCCTCTCTCCCCCCCTCCCTCTCTCTCCCTCCCCTCTCCTCCTCCCTCTCTCCCCCCTCCCTCTCTCTCCCTCCCCTCTCCTCCTCCCTCTCTCCCCCCTCCCTCTCTCCCCCCTCCCCTCTCTCCTCCTCCCTCTCTCCCCCTCCCTCTCTCCCCCCTTCCCCCTCCCCTCTCCCCTCCCTCCTCCATCCTCCCCCTTCCTCTCTCCCCTCAAGGTGAAGGGGAAAAGATTTAACAGGAATCTGAGGGGGTAACTTTTTCACACAAAGGGCAGTGGGTGTACGGAACGAGCTGCCAGAGAATGTAGTTGAGGCTGGGACTATCCCAACGTTTAAGAAGTACATGGTCTGAAGATGGGTTTCTGCCCGAAACGTTGCCTATTTCCTTCGTTCCATAGATGCTGCCTCACCCGCTGAGTTTCTCCAGCATTTTTGTCTACATGGATAGGGCAGGTTTAGAGGGATATGGGACAAACGCGGGCAGGTGGGACTAATGTAGCTGGGACATTGTTGGCCGGTGTAGGCGAGGTGGGCCGAAGGGCCTGTTTCCATGCCGTATCACTCTATGACTGTGACCACAATAACCATATAACCATATAACCATATAACAATTACAGCACGGAAACAGGCCATCTCGACCCTTCTAGTCCGTGCCGAACACATAATCTCCCCTAGTCCCATATACCTGCGCTCAGACCATAACCCTCCATTCCTTTCCCATCCATATAACTATCCAATTTATTTTAAAATGATAAAATCGAACCTGCCTCCACCACCTTCACTGGAAGCTCATTCCACACAGCCACCACTCTCTGAGTAAAGAAGTTCCCCCTCATGTTACCCCTAAACTTCAGTCCCTTAATTCTCAAGTCATGTCCCCTTGTTTGAATCTTCCCTACTCTCAGTGGGAAAAGCTTTTCCACGTCAACTCTGTCTATCCCTCTCATCATTTTAAAAACCTCTATCAAGACCCCCTTAACCTTCTGCGCTCCAAAGAATAAAGCCCTAACTTGTTCAACCTTTCTCTGTAACTTAGTTGCTGAAACCCAGGCAACATTCTAGTAAATCTCCTCTGTACTCTCTCTATTTTGTTGACATCCTTCCTATAATTAGGCGACCAAAATTGTACACCATACTCCAGAATTGGCCTCACCA